>NC_133656.1:212814082-213119644 GCF_009905375.1 Apium graveolens
ATAATTTATTCATCACTGAGAGAGGACATTTCTATATTATAACAGAGTTTAATAAAGATTGTTTTCTGTTACTTGTGTTCTTTAATTCGATTTGATTGTGATAAACACTGTATTCAACCCCCTTCTACAGTGTGTGTGACCTAACAAGTGGTATCAGAGCAAGACTGTTAACACACAAACAGTTTAAGATCCGAAAGCAATCATGTCTGAAGAAGAACAAACTCCAACTAAGCCCACCAAAACTGAAGAACCTCCAAAGACTCAAATCCATAGTCGATATGAGACTATTAGAGTTCCCATACTGAAACCATCTGAATATTCCATATGGAAGGTGAGGATGTCTATGTTTCTGGAAGCTACTGATCCAGAATACCTTGACATAATCAATGAAGGACCACACAAGCCAACCAAACTCTCTATTGTAGTTGCAGGTAAACCAGCAAAGTTTGTACCAAAGGAGAAGAGTGATTATACTGCTGAAGATATCTCATCAATTGCTAAGGATGCTAAGGTACGACACTTACTGCATAGTGCTATTGATAATGTAATGTCAAACAGGGTAATCAACTGCAAGACTACAGAGAAGATATGGGATGCTTTGGAGACAAGATGCCAGGGAACCGAATCAATTAAGAAGAACAGGAAGACTATACTCACTCAAGAGTATGAACACTTTGACTCAAAGCCTGATGAGTCATTAACTGGTTTATATGACAGATTTGTCAAACTCTTGAATGATTTGTCACTAGTTGACAAGGAATATGATCTTGAGGATTCAAATCTTAAATTCCTGTTAGCACTTCCTGAAAGTTGGGATTTGAAGGCCACCACTATAAGAGACAACTATAATCTTGAAGAAACAACTCTTGATGAAATTTATGGGATGCTCAAGACTCATGAACTTGAGATGGAACAAAGAAACAAGAGAAAAGGAAGAAAGTCAAGGACAGTTGCTCTTAAGGCTGAGGAGGAATCCCCCAAAGCAGCTGCCTCAAGGAAAGGCAAGGGAAAAGCTCTCATCACAAAGTCTGATACTGAATCATCAAGTTCTGATACTGATGATGGCTCTGAAACTGAAAGCTTACCTGAGATGGACCCTGATGAGGAGATGATGAAGTTGTGTGCTCTTATGGTGAAAGGAATCACAAGGATTGCATACAGGAAATTCAGAAAAGGAAAGAAGTTTTCTAGGAAAGGTGCAAGTTCTGATAAGAAAAGTTTCAGAAAATCTGAAGGCAAAAGGAGAAAAGTCTGACAGAGGAGATTACACAAATATCAAATGCTACAACTGTGGTGTGAAAGGCCACATATCTCCTGATTGCAAGAAAGTGAAGAGTGACAAAGGCAAGGCTCTTGTCACAAAGAAGAAAAGCTGGACATACACTTCAGATTCTGAAAGTGAGGTGAACTATGCCTTGATGGCAAATGCTGATAGCAGTTCTGATGCTGCTGAGTTAAAGGTACCTCAAACTATTTATGCCTTTCATACTGATGATATTAATGAGTTGAGAAGATATCTTAAAACCATGTTCATTAGTTATAGAGATCAAATTTTAACATGTGAAAGATTAACTTCTGAAAATCTTGCTTATAAGAAGAGGAATGATTATTTAGAAAAAGAGTTAGTCATGTTCCATCAAACTCAGAAAGATAGAGATGATGCCTTTTATGTTAGGGATGAAATTTTTAAAATAAATGAATCTCTAAAAACTGAGTTAGAAAAGGAAAAAGAGATTATCGGGACTTGGACTAACTCTGGCAGAACAACTCAGAATTTGTTAAGTAGTGAAAACTGGAAAGAAGGCTTAGGTTATGGAGATGATAAGAATGGTAAGGGAACTGTAGAGGTTGAGCCTATAGTTGTTAAACAAAAACCAAAGGTAAATCCTGTTAAGTTTGTAGCTGTAAAGTCTGATATTGATAAATCAGAAGTTAAAGAGAAATTAACTTCTGACAAACCAAAACATGGTAAGCCAAGTGAAGTAAACATAGGCTTAATGACAAAGAAGCAGCTTAAGCATAAGCTGAAAGATGTTAAAAATGTAAACAAGGTAAAGCCACCTAGGAAAAATAGGAATGGAAAGGAAGGTGTGAATAAAAGTAATGATTATAAGCCTGTTCCTAATGCTCCTAGAAAGAAATGTTATAACTGTGGAATTTCTAACCATCTAGCTTTTTTTGCAGGAAAAATAAGAACATAAACTCCTTACCTTCAAAGTCAGGAGTTAAGAGTCAGTCCGTTAGATATAGGCCACAAAATCCTTGTTTTCATTATGGTAGTTTATGGCATTCCATTTATACTTGTAAGGAATGTCATAGTTTAACTATGATTATTATCAAATAAAACCTTCTTTAAAGAAAGTTATCATTGTTCCTTCTAGTGTAAGTACTGATACAAAGTCTGATAGTGTAAATGCTGATAAGAAAAATGTTAACATAAACTCTGATGCTAAATCCGCTGCAAATGTTAACAAACTTAATAAGGCCAAAGGATCCAAGCAAGTCTGGGTCCTTAAAACTAATCACTAGTGGTATTTATGATTGCAGGGCAACAGGAATAACATCCCAGTTCTGGACAGTGGATGTTCAGGACATATGACTGGAAATAAAGCCCTGCTATCAGACTTTGTGGAGAAAGCTGGCCCAAGTGTTTCTTATGGAGATGGAAACATGGGAAAAACTTTGGGATATGGCAATATCAATCTGGGGAATGTCATCATTGAAAAAGTAGCTCTGGTCTCAGGACTTAAACACAATCTGCTGAGTGTTAGTCAAATCTGTGACAGAGGTTATCATGTGGATTTCTTTGAAGAACACTGTGAAGTTGTAAGCAAATCTACAGACAAAGTTGTTCTGAAAGGATACAGGCATGGTAACATTTATGAAGCCAAGCTTTTAACAAGTACTGATGGTTCTGCAATCTGTCAGTTAAGTAGAGCATCAATTGAAGAAAGCTGGAATTGGCACAAGAAACTCTCTCATTTAAATTTGAACAATATAAATGAACTAGTCAAGAAAGATCTTGTGAGAGGACTGCCAAAATCAGTATTTGCTCCTGATGGCCTTTGTGATTCATGTCAGAAGGTAAAATAAAGAAAATCTTCTTTTAAGAGCAAGACTGAATCATCAATTCTTGAGCCTTATCACCTACTACATGTTGATCTATTTGGTCCAGTGAATGTCATGTCTATTGCAAAGAAGAAATATGCTATAGTCATAGTGGATGAGTTCACCAGATACACATGGGTGTATTTCTTGCACACAAAAAGTGAAACTGCATGTATTTTGATTAATCATGTCAAGCAACTGGATAAATTGGTCAAAGATTCTGTGAAGATCATAAGAAGTGATAATGACACTGAGTTCAAGAATTTGATCATGAAAGAGTTCTGCAAAAACCATGGAATAAAGCAAGAATTTTCTTCTCCTGGAACTCCACAACAAAATGAAGTTGTTGAAAGAAAGAATAGAACTCTTATTGAAGCTGCACGAACTATGCTTGATGAAGCAAAGTTGCCAACCTACTTTTGGGCTGAAGCTGTGCAGACTACTTGTTTTACTCAGAATGCAACACTCATTAACAAGCATGGAAAAACACCATATGAGATGGTGAAGAAAAAGAAGCCAAATCTGAAGTATTTTCATGTATTTGGATGCAAGTGTTTTGTTCTTAAGACTCATCCCGGACAGCTATCCAAATTTGATCTAAAAGCTGATGAAGGAATTTTTGTTGGATATCCACTTTCCACAAAAGCCTTCAGAGTCTACAATTTAAGAACAAGGGTTGTCATGGAATCTATCAATGTCTCTTTTGATGATAAAAAGATTACTGGACTTGAAGATTTCAATGATCATGATCAGCTGAGATTTGAAAATGAAGTTTTAAATTCTGATACTGTAAATCCTGACAGTCTAAATCTTGATACTGCAAACTCTGATGGATTAAACTCTGATGTTATTGAAACTGTGGTGACTATGCCAAAGGAAGATGCACCTGTGCAGGGGGAGCATACTGAAGATACAACCACATCTCAAGAAGCATCAGAACCTACAACTGGCTCTTCAAGTTCCGATTCATCAAGTTCTGATGAGCTAAGTTCTGATAATTCTGGAAACTCAAATTCTGAAGGATCCAACTCAGAGAGCATAATTTCAGGGGGAGCATCAGAAAATATGGATGAAGACAACATGGATCATGGGGTAGCATCCAGTTCTAGAGAAAATCTTCCATCTGCAAGGAAGTGGACTAAAGCACATACACCTGACTTAATTATTGAAAATCCTGATGCAGGTGTCAGAACCAGAACAGCTATATCAAATGAATGTCTCTATAATTCTTTTCTTTCTCAGACTGAACCAAAGAAAGTGGAAGAAGCTCTTCAAGATGCCGATTGGGTGCAAGCAATACATGAAGAGTTAAATGAATTTGAAAGAAATAAGGTCTGGACCCTAGTGCCAAGACCAAAGAACAGATCTGTTGTTGGTACAAAGTGGGTATTCAGAAACAAAACTGATAGTGATGGCATAATTACAAGGAATAAAGCAAGGCTGGTTGCAAAAGGATATTCTCAACATGAGGGAATTGATTATGATGAAATATTTGCACCAGTTGCTAGATTGGAAGCCATAAGGATATTTTTGGCTTATGCTGCTCACAAAAACTTTACAGTCTTTCAAATGGATGTGAAAAGTGCTTTTCTCAATGGAGAATTGGAAGAGGAAGTATATGTTGAACAACCTCCAGGTTTTGTAGATTCCAAACTTCCAAATAATGTCTACAGGCCTGATAAAGCACTTTATGGCCTTAAGCAAGCTCCAAGAGCATGGTATGAGACTTTAGCTCAGTTTCTTCTGGAAAGTGGATTTAACAGAGGAACTATTGACAAAACACCGTTCTACTTCAACCATGGAAATGACTTACTTTTGGTGCAAATATATGTTGATGATATCATTTTTGGTTCTACAAATGACAGACTTTGCAAGAAGTTTGCCAAACTGATGCAGTCAAGATATCAAATGAGTATGATGGGGGAACTTAGCTATTTTCTGGGCCTTCAAGTCAAGCAGAATGAAGAAGGCACTTTTATTTGTCAATCCAAGTTAGGGTTATAATTCGAGCCGAGTTCGAGCTTTTTTTTATCGAGTCGAGCCTGAAAATAATCGAGCCTGAATTGTGTGTTCGAGCTCGGCTCGGGTAATACACGAGCCGAGTTCGAGCAGTTCGTGAGTTTTCGAACTTAACGAGTTTTTTAATGAGTTTTCGAGTTTAACGAGTTTTTAACGAGTTTTCGAGTTTATCGAGTTTTTCACATATTTTCGAGTTATCGAGTTCTTAACATGTTTTCGAGTTATCGGGTTCTTATCGAGTTATTTGAGTTTTATTTTTACCTTCGTAAAAATATTTCTGTTTTGAAATTTTGACTTATAATTTAAAAATATTAGTTTCACTATTAATAACAATAAATAAATGTTCAAAATAACATGTTATATGAGGTAAATCTAACAACATATTCAAATACATGTATAAACTAGAAAAAAAATAACAACACCTTTGTTAGTGTAATTTTTCAAATCATCTATTTTATTAATTTTGTTTAACTCTATCTTCATATTTCTTAAAAATTTACTTATTTTTCTATATTGTATATTGTATATCTTATATATATGATAAATAAAGTAAAATGATAATTTTATTATTGTCGGGACTCGGGGGAGAAAAATAATTTTTATCTTTTTTAAAACAAAAGTATGCAATAGACATTAAATCATTAATGGATAACAAATATAAAAATAATAATTTTAAAATAGCAATACATCATAATAAAACTTTTTTTTGGTGTAATTTATATCATAGTTGCATGATATACCTGTTAACTTATCACTAAATTATAAATTTAGATCTAATTAGTTGGCATCTCAATTAGAATTTAGACAACTGTCAAAAGTATGAATCGAATTTATAATAAAATATCAATATAGTAATAATACATTATTACTATAAAGAACCATTAGATTTTGAAATAAATGATAACTTTTGAATCTAAAATAAAAGAATATTCTATAGATTCATGATTTAAACAAAAAAAATAGAAACCCTATATTGAATAGATTATTTGATATAAAATTCGTAACTGTCCTTTTTATTTTAAAATAAAATCAAACGAAACTCGATAACAATTTACTTGCTTCAACTCCAACTTGATTCTTTTTTGTTTTACTCTTTCAAATTAATAAATTCTTATTTTTCTATAAAATATTAATAATTGATGCAATACAAATCTAATTCAGTTCAAAACAAAATTAGTTTTGAAATAATATATAGGAAGTCATCTGAACTTTGAAACAACCGATTGAAAAAAAAACAAATGCAAACATTTTCAAACAAATAAAAGTATGGAAGGGGTCCCCTTAAATATACACAAAGTGACAAATGACTACCAATATCAAAATATATATACATATCCAGAAAAAATTATAAATCATGTAAATAACAAATATAGAAAGACATAAGTCATATTAATATTATAAGTAAAATAAAATATCATTAATCATGTAAATAACAAATAAAAATAGCATCAAGTTATATTAATGGAAAAAAATAAAAATATAGAAAAACATAAGTAATATTAATAACATAAGTAATAATATATATAAAATATAAAAATATTAATAAAATATAAAAAATTAACCGAGTTCGAGTTCGAGTCGAGTTCGAGTTTATCGAGTCGAGCTCGAGTCGAGTTCAAAAAAACTCGGCTCGGCTCGAGTTTTTAATCGAGCCTAAAATCTTGTTCGAGCTCGAGCTCGATAACGAGTTCGATTCGAGTCGAGCCGAGTTAATCGATTCGAGTTCGAGTCGAGCTCAAAAAAGCTCGGCTCGAATTACAACCCTAATCCAAGTACACCAGAAATTTGCTGAAGAAATTTGGAATGCAAGATTGTTCAAGTGCATCCACTCCCATGGCCACTGCAACAAAATTGGATAAAGATACTGGTACATCAGTAGATATTACTGATTACAGTGGTATGATTGGCTCACTACTCTATCTAACTGCTAGTAGACCTGATATCATGTATGCTACCTGTCTTTGTGCAAGATTTCATGCAGATCCAAGAGAACCTCACTTAACAGCTGTGAAAAGAATTTTCAAGTACCTTAAGGGTACAACTGATCTGGGATTATGGTATCCTAGAGAATCAGACTTTAAGCTAATAGGTTACTCAGATGCAGATTTTGCAGGATGCAAAATTGACAGGAAAAGCACAAGTGGAAGCTGCCAATTTCTTGGAGGCAGATTAGTTTCTTGGTTTAGCAAGAAATAGAAGTCAATTTCCACATCAACTGCAGAAGCATAATACATTGCTGCAGGAAGCTGTTGTGCACAGATTCTTTGGATGAAGAATCAGTTACTGGATTATGGGTTAGAATTTTCTAAAATTCCTATTTACTGTGATAATCAAAGTGCTATTGCTATGACAAGTAATTCAGTTCAACACTCAATGACAAAGCACATTAGCATTAGGTACCACTTCATAAGGGAACATGTGGATGAAGGTACAGTGGAATTGCATTTTGTTCCAACAGATCAACAACTAGCAGATATCTTCACAAAACCACTGTGTGAAGCTACTTTTATAAGATTGGTAAATGAACTTGGGATGGTTTCAGGTTCTTTCTCTAAATCTGCTTAGTTTATGTTCTGATACATCAGACTTTATGATCAGTATTTACAGATATTACTATCTTTGTGTATTCTGTGCTTAAATTAAAAATTGCTAAAGTGCTGATTGTTGTCTGATGTAAATTTCTAAACTCTGATAGTGATATGAATGTATATGTGACTATTCAATCCAATGAGGATAACTGTGCTAGATGCTGACCTAGTAGTCTTTAATATACTAAAGATCCCATGTATGAAGTAGTCGTTTATGTGGAAATCTTTTAACACAAGCAAATTCTGATATTGAGCTAAGTTAAATTTACGTTGTGTATCTTATTACTAAGTCAAAAACTAGAATAGTGCTTCTAATCTGTTAAGTTCTGATGTTAGTAAATCTGTTGAATGTACTAAGTGCTGATAAGCCTCACTTATCAAAAGAAAAAGAAAAGAAAATAAATAAAAATCAGGTACTCCTTTGAGATCTAGAGTAAAAATGTGGAAGGGAAGACCCAAGTGCATTGCTGGTATTAAGTTATATGCATTAGAAAAGCAAAATAAATATTTTCTTGGTGACTTTTCACACTCTATGATTACTGGAGAAATACTCTGATAATAGCATAAATTCTGATAAGCAGTCGTGACTCACTTACACTGAGAAGCCACTGTAAAATGGAATTTCAAAAGATGCATAAAATGAGCACAAAACAGTTGAGGTGGACTCATGCATGCACTCATTCTATAGTAGACTTCATAATAATGACATATTTTGAGCAAAGTTCTTAGTTATGCCTTATTTCTAAGATGTACTGAAGTGAATCAGACTTTAATCTTTATCTGATATTTATCTTACTGCACACACGTACACTCCATATGAATAATGAAAATTACTGTGGTGATAAATGTTATTTTAGATGAACATGTTAAGTGTCAGTTGCATAAATTCCGAGGACAAGTTATGATGGAAATTCTGATGATTAAGTTCTGAAGAAACAAAATCAGTATTTGTGTGAAGAATTACAGAAATAGACATTCACTTTTCGAGTTAAGGAGTCATGTTCTGATGACTGTTAAGTTCTGATATAAGTCTAAGTTCTGATATTAAATCCTGATTCTTTACTTGACTTATTTGTGGTTCAATCTGAAACAGTCATATTTAAAATCAGAATATGTTTGGGTGAGATATAAACAGTCAACATAATTTGGGTTAGTGGTACTCGTATATGCACAGTAATTTTTACTTGTTTCGTGTGCTCATTAACTCATGTTTTAAGCTTCCAATGACTGTCATTATTACTCATCGGTCTAGGGAGACGAGGCTTTACTTCTTTTCGTTTCACATTCCATGCATCCCTTGATCTTCCCTTGTCTATATAACTGACCAATAATCCTTCAGTACAAATCAATTTTTTTCTCAGACAATGACTCAGTTTGGTTGGTTTTACTTATATGGCTCAGACAAGGTGACCATCTGGAACAATGGAGTTCCAACTCGTTATCCCAAAAACAACATTCCTTCTAATCTCTGGATTCAATTTCCAGAGATCATTAAAAATGACTTGTTGACTGTCCAACGAAATCTTCATCTCCGTTCTCTTCGTCAGCATGAGAGAATCATTCGTCTTGCTATTCTTTTTATTGAAGATAGGAAGAAGAAGGATTAATTGCAATCCTCCTGTTTCTCTTCATTATCAGCTTTGTCAATTGCCAGTCTTTTAGACTAGGACTAAGGCTATTGATGTTAGAGATTTTAGACTAGGGCAATCTTGTAATTTTATGCAAGTAATTTAAGTTTCATGAAATGTATTCATTTGATATATTAATGAAATTATACTTTATTGTAAGATTTTGTCTCTCAGTCGTTTCATATTCTGATGACCTGTTAAATTCTGATAATAATCAAGTTCTGATGACCTTTTAAATTCTGATAATAATCAAGTTCTGATGCTGACGTGGCAATATTTATTTATTTGGTTTATTTTTGGTCATTACCTTAACGGTCATATATTTTTTGAATATTGGTTTATGAGAGATAAAGCAGTAATAATCATTTATTTAATGGGATTACTTGGTTAGTGGGACGGTTTTTCTCCTTGAAAAACTGCATGTGATAAGTAATAATTGCTTATTAACCGTGCCCATTAATTTTTGCCTTAACTGCTGCATGTTTGACAGGTGTAAAGGTCTGTTCCACTATTTTTTAACTGCTGTCACGTGGGGTGTCTAAGTAAAAGAGATAAAAGACTTTTAAATCTTTTATTTTCAGTTTTATTCTACTCTCTCTCTTTTCTTATTCTCTCTCACTTTTTACTAACGGTTTCTTTACAGACATTTTATCAAACACCTTACAGGCAATTTTATTTCTCACTTATTTCTCATGGTACCCAAGGATTTAATTATTGATGGAGCCAAGTTTGTACCAAACAATTATGTTGCAATCTTGAACAAGGCTGAAGCTCCATCAGATTTGCACTTTGTGCAAGATTTCTTAGCAAATAGTGAGATTGGGTATGCTTTGACCCAACCTCAAGCCATTTCAAGCCAACAAGTACTGACATTTTGGCGAACTGGGATTTTTGATGATGGTGGTTCTACTGGTACTCCAAGCATCGTATTTGAAGTCAATGATGTTGAACATGTGGTCACTCCTGGAGCCGTTCGTAAAGCTCTTCACTTACCAGAAGGCTGTATATTCTCAACAATGGAGGACCCTGTTCTTCAGCAGCTCATGGCCAGTTTGGGCTATGAGAAAAGTTTGGGCAAGCTTGGATAGTTGAAAAGGGCAAATATCAGAAAGGAATGGAGCTTTTTCTTCGATTGTATCACTAAGGCATTCGCCAATAAGTGCTCCAACTTTGATGCCATTCCAATTATGAGTCAGCAAATCGGGTATGCTCTTATTCATCAAACCCACTTTGATTTTGCAAGTGATGTGCTATGATTCATAGGGGATAGGATGACAGAGGATAGGAATGTCGTATACTTTGCTAGATTCTGTTAGCTTATATATAATTTTTTTTGTACTGATGAACCCCAACCTACCACTGATTTAATTCCACCATTTAAGCTTACAAAAAGGGCTTTTAATGATTTGTTAAATGCCGACATTAAGAAGAAAGTGGTTAGATCCTTACAGATACCTCAGTCTGTAAAACAGATTCTTGTAAATGCTGATCCTCAAACCTACACATCTGTTTACCCTGATGTTCAACCCACCAGCACATCCCAACCACCACACCAACCATCAGAACATACCACACCTACACCTCAAACTTCCCAACCTCAACCTACTCAACCCTCCATCAGGACATATTTTAAACCATCAAAGACATCTCAACCTTCACCATCAGCACATCCTGTGAGGCCTTCATCTTCCAAACCTACGAGGACAAAGACTGTACCTCAGACACAACAGAAGAGAAGGATGATTGTTCTGAGGGATGAGTCAGACAGTGAGGAATAGTTCCAATATCAGAACCTGTTGTTGTAGAAGCTGAGAAGGTCTCTTCTCAGAAGGATATTGAAATTGGGAGTTCTAGGCCCCTAGAAAGGCTTAGAAAGCTAAATTCTGATGATGAAGCTCCCAAAGTCTCTAGTTCTGAAAAGAGACATAAAAAGCAAAGAGCCAGGAGGGCTGTCAGTGTATCATCACATTCTGAAGAAACTCTGGAAGAAGGAGCTAAGGAAGGGGGTCAAGAATCTCTGATCCCAACAGAATCAATTGTTGTTGAATTACTTCCTTCAGCACAACCAGAAACTACTCAAGACATACTGCCTACTCCTCCTGTGTCTCCTGTAAATGAACCAGTACATACTGAAGACCCAGGCACAAGTGCTGAGATTGATATTCACAACCTGATTGTGCCTGAGGTTCTGTACTTGGAAGCTCCACAAGCTCAAATCACTCCACCAACAACCCCAATTTTGGATGCTGATTTTAATGAAGATATTCCTACTACACCTATTCTGAATATGGATGATGAAAATCAGGTTTTAGGTGGGCATCAAGATTTGGTTGTTGATCAGAACTTAGTTGGAGATCAGCACTTAGAGGATGATGTTGAAGCCACAATAGCCACTCATACTATTCTTTTATTAGAAGAAGCTGATGATGCTGATTCTATATGTTCTGATGCTGCTAATGATGAAGTTACTGGTGAAGCTGCTGCCACTGTAGATGCTGATGCAGCTGGTCCATCTGGGCATGCACCTCCACAAGCTCCTTCAAAAGCTGATCTTGTTAAAAAGTTTGTTAGAGGAGATGCACCAGTACCTTGGAGTGAAACTCCTAGAGGAAGGGAGTGGACCAAGGAATGGAACAAAGTTAATTTTGTTCCTACTTCAAACATACTTGCTAAGCACTTGGCCAAGGCTGATGAGATGCTAGTCAATGATGATTTCAAGATACAGCTCAGGGTTACTGCACTCAGTACAAGACACCTTCAAAGTCAACAATCTGTAACTCAGGCCAAGGTAGACAAGATTCAAGAATCCTTAAATCAGCAAGATATGGTTGCCAAGCTGGACAAGAAAAGGTTTTTCAAACCTACCTTTGACAGAATTGAGTACATTGAGAAAACTCAAGAGAAGTAACAGGCTCAGATTGATGATATTCTTAAGAATCAAGATTCTCAGCAATCTCAACTCAATGAGATCCAATCCTCAGTGGAATTTCTTGTCTCTCTTCTTTTACCTGCTGATGCCAAAAAGGGGGAGAAAGTAATTAAGTCCAAATGCAAACCTATTAAGACACTGAAGGGAAATGATGATGGGAAAGATGACCAGGGAAACTCTGGAATGGGTGGAGGTCATGGTCAAGGTAAAGGTCTTTCATCAAGTAGAACTGGAACTACAAGTCAAAGAACAAGTTCTGATACTGGGAGAAGAATAAGTTCTGATCTAGAACTTGATGAGGAAATTTCAAGACAGTTATTTCTGAAAGAAAATACAGGAATGGACTTTGAGAGTCTAAAGAAAGAAGAAGCTAGACTTAAGTTAGAAAAAGTCAACTCCAAATCTGAAGCTTCTGTTGTTGAAAAGAAAATTCCCAAGGCTAAAGGCATTGTGATAAACGGAAGGATAAATCCTGAGGCAACTAAGGCCAAATCACAAATGGAGATAGATCCAAGGTCCAAAGGCAAAGAAAAAGTTGGTGAACCGGTAAAGGTTTATGTGTCTGCTATGGATGAAGAAATATCTGATGAAGATGCTAATCTTACTCTGATTTCAAGGAAGATTTCTCAAACAACCTCTGACATGGCTCAAGTTGTTCAGAGTCAAGATATAGTAAGTTTTGATATGACTATGAAGCAAGTAACCTTTGACATAGCTCAAGTTGGCTTGATATCAGAAGATAAGTTAAAGGAAACCTCTGACATTGCTCATGTTAAACCTTCAAAGTTACTCCTACCAGGATTCACCAAAGCTAAACAGACTCAACCTTTGAAGACTGCAACAAATGGTTTTGAAGCAAGAGTGGTTACAGGAAAAGAAGCAAGAGATAAATCTGGATTGGGTAGTGCTGATGAAAGAAGAATACAGAACACAACCAATGATCCAACTTCTTTAAGTGAACCAGGTGTTGGAGCAAGTCCTGAAAGATTGAATCAGCTTGAATCTGTACAGATGGTTTACCATACGTTCTTGAAAGAACACATCTTGTTATACTTTATGACAGATGGAAGGGTTTACCATATTAGGCAGAATGCTATACCACTGAAGTATTATGAGGAACTAGAACATGTTCTATTCTTACTTCAAATGAAGAACAGATTAACATATAGTGCTGCAAATTATTTGAAGACTCAAATTCAGAGACAGAAGAAGCTTTATTCTGTGAAGTCTGACATCACATATTGTCCCAAGTACAGAGATCACAAGGGTGATATTGTCGAGATGAAGCCTAACTCTGCTAAGATTATAACTACCTTTTTGGGTTATAAAGCTGTGGAATTCAATCTTGAGTCTGATAAGGCATATTTGATCAGACTAGACCAGGACATAAGAAAGGCTAGAATAAATGATCTCAGGGCTGCTATCTTCCAAATTGGTGAAGATACAGTTGAATTGAAGAATGCAAAAAGGAGGATGATTGATGAACTTAAATATGCTGAGAGATGTTTGTTAAAGAACTATCTCAGAACAACTCCTGACATCAAAGAGATCAGTAATTGAAGCCAAGTCAAAATCTATAACTGCTCAAATTCTGATGTGTATACAGATTGAAGTTGTTATCAGAAGTTAAAGATGGTAAAGCTACAAGGACTGTAAGTTGTAGTTATCTAGTCAAATTCTCATGCATTTGTACTTAATGTTTTTGTCATCATCAAATATCAGTTAAACTTGTATATTATGCTAATTTACAAGTTGGGGGAGATTGTTAGATATATTTGATAATATGATGTCTAATATGATTTGTGTTTAGTTTTCAGATCTTACTTAAACAGGACAAATCAATACTTAACTGGAAATCAACACGTATACTGAAGTCAGAACTTAAGTTGTCAGAACTTAAGTTATCAGGAGATAATATCAGGACTTAAGGAGACTTTTAGATAAGGAAGGCGGCTGATTGAAAGGAAAGAAGATCAAGATAAACGCAAGAAGAGATATGCATGAAGAAGGAATTCTATGAAGAATAGAATACTTGGAAGAAAAGATAACTAGTTGATATATTTTAGGAAGCAGAATTATATTCCATATCAATTAGAGATTATCTTGTAACTGTGTAGTATATAAACACAGACATAGGGTTTACACTATATGTGTTATCATAATCGAAGTTATTATTTATTGTAACCCTATTAGCTCTCGTGATAATTTGTTCATCACTGAGAGAGGATAGATCCATATTGTAACAGAGTTTAATAAAGTTTGTTTTCTGTTACTTGTGTTCTTTAATTCGATTTAATTGTGACAAACACTGTATTCAACCCCCTTTTACAGTGTGTGTGACCTAACAACTTTCCACATCTATGTCCACTAAGCAAGGTAAGCTTCAACCTAACTGGGAAGGCCCTTATGCAGTCTCCGAAGTGATAAGGCCAAGGACATATAAGTTGAAGACCATGACCGGGGAACCAATCAAAAACACTTGGCGTGCTTCTAGACTTAGAAAGTATTTCCAGTAAGCAGTCTGAAGCTCCCTTTTTAATTCATTTCAGTCTATTTATTCTGTCATTTAATTTCGTATTGTAATTTGAATTCCACAAATGAGAAACATGTATGAACAATTGTTTGTCAATGAAAATTATGTGTTTCCAGTTCCCATTTCAATTTAACACTGAATGATAGATTGCTATTTATATATTGTGGAACTTGAATTACAACCTTCGAATAGAGGCAATAAACAGGCCAGTATAATTTACCAAGGCCCAATATGAGGCTGAAGAGGTAAAAGGTCTAAAATTTTACTCAGGCCCAATATGAGGCCGAAGAGGTAAAAGTTCTAAAATTTACTAAGGCCCAACATGAGTCCGAAGAGGTAAAAGTTCTAAAATTTTACCAAGGCAAATTTGAGGCCAAAGACGTAAAAGGTCTAAAATTTTACCAAGGCCCAATATGAGGCCGAAGAGGTAAAAGTTCTAAAATTTTATTAAGGCCCAAGTTGATGCCGAAGCAGTAAAATATTAAAATTTTACTAAGGCCCGAATTGAGGCCGAAAGAGTAAGATATTAAGTTTTTACTGAAGCCCAACTTTAGGCCGAATGAGTAAAATATCAAAATTTTACTAAGGCCCAAATTGAGGCCGAATGAGTAAAATATTAAAATTTTACTAAGGCCCAAATTGAGGACGAATGAGTAAAATATTAAAACTTTACTAAGGCCCAACTTGAGGCCGAATAAGTAAAATATTAAAAAAAAATTAAGGCCCGAATTGAGGCCGAAGAAGTAAAATATTAAAAGTTAGTAAGGCCCAAATTGAGGCCGAAGAAGTAAAATATTAAAATTTTACTAAGGCCCAAATTGAGGCCGAAGAAGTAAAATATTAAAATAAAATAAGGCCCAAGTTGAGGCCGAAGACGCAAAATATCAAAATTTTACTAAGGCCCAAATTGAGGCCGAAAATGTAAAATATTAAAATTTTACTAAGGCCAAAGTAGTATAAAAAAATTTACTAAGGCCCAACTTGAGGCCGAAGAAGTGAATTAAAGAAAATAAAGAGGATATTAAAGATACTAAAGAGAACGGAGAAACATCGAAAATACAAATATTATAATACGCCCGGAGGCAATAATAATCCTTCCTGAAGGCGAAAGTAATTTAACTCGAAGGCAACAAGTTCATGATTAACTTAAAAATTAACTAGACTATTCCAAAAGGTCTTCTTCGGAATCAGAGGAAACAACCAGAGGCCCGTCGCCACCAGTCCTCCCAACAGGATCTTCCATACCGACGTCAAGTAGAAGCTTGTACTCTCAACCCCTGTCAAAAGCCCTGATGGCAGCCTCGTCAAAGCCCATTTGAAAATAATGTTCCTCCGTTCGCTCCAGTATCTTCTTCTCCTTGCGGAGCATCTTCCTGATGGCTTTCAACTGAACGTTCCGTTGTTCAACACACTTCTTGAGACGGGCCACCTCCTCCTCCAGGTTCCGCTTTTCTGTAGTTAGGGCCGAAGCCTGACATTCGAATACTTCCCGGGCTCTTTGCTCCCGCTCGAGCTCTTTCTCGGTCTTTGTACACCTCGTCTCAAGCTGACTAGCCGCCTTCATCTGGGCTTGAGCATCCCGGACCTTGTCGGTTATGGCAGCCGCACAGGGAACAGCCTGACATAAAAATGAGGGAGGAGGAATAAGTACAAGCCAAGCATCAAAGGGAAAATAAAAAATAAGAAGCATGAAGCATACTATCGAGAGCCGAGCCATTAGTTTGGTGCACGCCTTGGTAAGGTCCACTGTAGCGTAGACCTGCTGATCCTTCGGCAACATGAGGTCGCGGCAGAGGTCTTCTCTAACTTCCCTAGCTTGAAGGGGATCCCTGGTCACCAGAGAATCCGATGAAAGTACGCCCCACTTGGGGACATAGGTCTTGATGACGTCGCCGCGATGAGCCCTTCCCCTCTTGCGAGGGGAGGGAGAATCTCGGAGGCTGCTGATCGGTTTTCCCCAATTAACTCAAAGGAAGGAGTGGGAGAGTGGGGAGGTGACTAGACCGGAGCTCGGGCATCAGCGTCTTTGCCGCGTGAAGTGCCGGAAGCCGCCCTCTCCAAGGCAAGTTTTTCTTCAGCCTTTTTCCTCTTCCTTTCCAGGATTGCTTGTCGAGAAGACACTGCAAGAAATAAAACAGAGGAAAGGTCAGGGGTTGAAGCAACATGATGCAATAAATTTATAGGAAGAAAAGGAAAAACATGTAAAGAAAAGGTGTTACCACTACCCCATAGGGCGAACACCTAGTCCTTTCCCGACTACTAGTTAGAGGGATTTTGGGCATCCGAAGGGATACTAGAGCCCCATAGGTTATCGCCTCTTCGGGAGAAAACTCTGGAATCAATAGGCGAGTTGGTTCGACTTCACGCTAAACACTGAACTCCTCCAAGTAAAGACCGGATATATAACACTAGTGTGTATTGCTCTTCTTGTTACTTGAATTGGTAGCACACCAATCTCCTCGGCCGGCCCTACGACCGATGGTATAAAATCCCGGACTCTTCCTGTTCCTCCGAAAATCGTAGTGGACCAGAAAAGACGAGTCGACGGCTTGACGTCAGCGCCATGCAACGACACTGGAATGTGTTAATATGGATGAATCCATTCGGATCCATCTGGGTGAAGGCAATTTTCATCTGTCTAAACAGATGTTTTAATAAATTTAGGAGGGGGCCACGAAAGCCACACTTTAAGGCCACTTCGGAGATTCTGATGGCACGGTCGCCGCACCCTGAAGGGACCGGGGAGCAGCTGAAGATACAATCCGAACTTTTGGGCTGGTAGAGATGGTAGGCCCCCCCTCAGAATTTGATATTTTCCATAGAATGTCTTTATATCTTCGGACCTCAGCTGCGTGGGGTTGTTCGCAGTCGAAAAAGAAGCAATATCGCTGAAGTGGGCCCGACCGCTAGGTACCGGAGGACCTCCAATAGATATCCGATCCATAATCCTGCATTCGAAGATGATGAACGTCAGCCGTGTACTCGGACAAAATGATCGAAGAAAAGTAAAAATTGTGTGAAAACGGTCGAATACAACAGGCCAGGATTGGTCTAGGGACTCGAGGGATCGGCTCCCACGGTATGTTCTGAAGCTTAGGCATCCTGAAGGATGCCCAAGGCCCACAACACGCCTGCATGCTATTTTTAAATCCCGACAAGGCCCCAAGTGAAAAATAAAAAAGAATAAGAAGAAAAAGAAAAGGTGAAGTAAAGATTGTTCTAAAGGCCGAAGTATGTTCTAAAGGCCGAAGACTGTTCCAAGGCTTAAAGACGCCGAAGAATGTTTAAGCCCAAAAACAGCCCACTTTGCCTTCCCTAAAAAGCCTCATAACCTAAGTTTACCCTACAACTAACTCAACTCAGAGAAAGTGTAAAAATAAAAAAGATATATATAGAAGAAAGGGGACATGAAACACGTCCTGGTAATACTTTACGCTACCACAGGAAATGCATGCAAAGCGTATACTCCAAAAGCGAAAAACAGAAAATATAGAACATTAAAGTAAAAGGAGAATCACTTACTTGTGTTTGGAAAGTGTGGAGGCTGTTCACAGAATATTGATCTCGTATTGCCCGTGATTGGATGCCTGGAGTTGTTACTTTTCTAGAGAGTTTGGAGTTACATAGAAATGTAAAGGAAAAGGTCATAATTGAAGGCAACTATATATAGGGGAACCAGGGACATGACCCTTGGGATCCTCGATCCAAGAGACATTGGTCTTGAAACCAACGGTGGAGATCAAGTCGTTTGGAATTCAACGGGTAAGATGGGGTTGGGGTGTTTCGAGACAGGACAACTGTCATCATTAATACAGGTGCAGGTTCCCAAGCGACACTCACCCCTGAAGAGAGTTCGTGGGCCGAAGCATTTGGACTTTATCTTAGAAAGTCATTCTCTGCCAAAGCCCAGGGACATGTTGGAGACCCACAACGATAGGCCCATGTCTCATGTTGGGCCGAAGCAGAATCGGTTTGACGTAGGCCGAAAGATTGTCGGCCCATGAAATGGAGATCCGGAGCAATCCATTAAGGAAGACGACGAGGTCACATGTTCGCATCGTCCACTATCCCTAAAAGGTGGAACATCCCGAATATAAGGGGCAGAAACGTTACCTCAATTGGGGGATATATACATAGAGGGAGGTTTAGTATTCACACACTCAGACATCATTACTATCTCGTATTCTGAATTATCCATTCTAAAAACTGATTAACTTATTCTCACATCGGAGGTAAATCGGGGGATCATCCCTCGTATTCTTCTCTTTGCAGGCCGAAGTCTACGTCTCTGGACGAAGACGAGGTCGGAAGAAATTAGGTTATAACAAATAATATTATATTATTAGTATAATTTTGTACCATGTGATGCTTGTTTTTTTCATATTTTTTCATTTAGTTGTTTGCTTTGGAACTCTTTTTTTGTTGGAAAGGATGTCCAAAATACACTTATTTCCAACTTCAACTGTCCAAAATGTTGATTGGCGGTACGTTCCGCCCAAAATGCCCACTGAATACATATTTAACACATGTGTATTCAAATTCTATTAAAAACAAAAAACATGCATTTTGAGAATATGCATTCCTTTATTTTGTTTAAAGGAATCCGCATTCTGAGAATGGGTATTCACTAACCGCCAAATTTGAATACGCATTCCTAGAATGCGTATCCTTTGTTAATTTTGAAAATTTTGTACACGAATCTTGCGTATTCAATGGGTATTTTGGGCGGAACATCCCGCCAATCAGTATTTTGGGCATTTTTATTCAAATGGCGGGTATTTTGTTTTTTCACCCTTTTTATTACCTAGTTTTTTTATATAATTATCATGTGTAAAATTATACTATTGATCATATTATCAATTATTTGTATCTTAATATTTATTTAAAAAATGTTATACCATAAATTATCTTAAATTTTAAATTTATTGAATTCATGTATATTAATAATATTTAACTTATTAATATTTTCAATTTTATAAAAAATTGTCAATATTTTACACTTAACAATATTAAACTTTTATAAATTATTAGTATATACCAAACTCTTAAATTTTTACAATTTTTTCAATTTGTATAACAGGTATTTAACAAATATCAAAACGTGTACATGAAAACCTGTAATTTGAAATTCTTGTAAAAAGTGTATAATTATAACGTTTCCTATTAACTCTATTAATGGCTCGTTTGGGATTTCTTAAAAAATGTAATTTATGAATTAAAGTTGAAAAGTGACATATAATTGATATAAAAATCGTAACTTATAAGTTATTTAGGTGTTTAGATAATTTGATGTATAAGTTACTTTTAAGTTGATAATTTATTTGGTAATTATAAACTTATAAGTTATAAATTTTTCAGAAGAAAATAAAATATGAATTACAAATTACATGAATGAATTTTAATACATAACATAAAATAAAAAAGTGTAAACTTAAAAAATAAGGATAATGACCTCGGGATAAAATTCTATTATATGCACTATTCTTTTTGACGTTATACTATTGATCTGGGCTAAAAAAATAAATATAATTAGATTGATTTAGTTTGGTCAGTATAATGGCTGCGGGTTAAAACAAAATTATACGAAACCAAAAAAAAATTAAAAGATAATTAATCATTATTTAGAAATTTTAAATAAATATATTTCAAATCTTCAAAATTTTGATTGTTCTAAATAAAAATTTTGGTCAAAATATTTGAAGTTAATTTTAAATAAATCCCGAAATATAAGTAATAATAAAAAATTATAAAAATTAGTACATGAATTATAAAAAAGACTAAAGACCGGAATAGTGTATCACAGACCTATTCAGAATTGTTGTATGATATGAAACGAGGAATGTACCTTCCTAGCGCTTTCTAATTTTCTCCATTTATCCGTGAAGATGATCATTTGCTTGCGGTATCCAAACAGTCCGACAAAATGGGAAATAGGCTTTGAGCCCGTTTAAGGTAAAATATGGTTGTGCCAAACAGGCACCAACTCTGTTTATTAGGAGTTTTCTTGTAACTTACTTTCGGTACATTATTGATGTGTATACACAGTAAGTCTCTAATTTATCGTTATCTTTGTTAATTAAATATTAATCTTTTTCCTTAAACTTATTTGTTTAATTTTTTGGTCACTGTAACTTGGTTTGTGAGATCTTTAAACGAGATTGATACATGTATTACCCAAAGACACCTTAAATGTTGTTTCTCTTATTACTTGATATTCAAGTGTGTATTACATAATATCCCGGATTTTCAAAAATAATAATTATTATTTGAAAATTTTATATTCATTTTCTAATTTGTAAGGAATAAAATTATGAATATTTATTCCTGTTTGATTAGTCTGTGTTATTAAATGGCCCAAGGTCCTAATTGTTAGTCATGTTTTGATCCCTTTAGGTATTGTAAAATTATTTTACTATTTTCAAAATTTTATTAAAACCGATCTTTTTATCAACATCAGTGATTTGAGTTCGTTTTAAATTTTAGGGATCGAGTGAATATTTTATCCGCGTTAAAAATTTTATTTGGTATTTTGTCCGGGTTCACCCCGGTGTAGGGTGCGTTGTAAAAATACTCAAAAGTTGTATTTAACGATTATTTTGTTACAGGTTAAATGAATGTCTCATGTTAATTTAAATTATTTCGAGTCATGATATAACATAGAGTAGACGAAAGTATACAATAAGGACCAAAATATTTTCGGATAATTGTTATATGTTTAAATTTTAATTAGACGAAAGTATACGTTATTTGGACGCATGTCTAATAACTTAGGTTGCATGTAGCGTGTTTTGAATGGTGTTACGTGAGTTGGTCCTCATTATAATTATTTTCGGGATTTATTGTTAATTTAGAAAAGGTTTCGGTTTTCAAATATTTATCGGACCGGGACCCTACTGGGACGTTAAAGCCTACAAAATTCGTGTTTTTATTTTTATAAAATCAAAAATCTTTCGAATATTCAATGCATTTATATTTTTAGAATATTCATTATTTTTGGGAATTTTGACATAATTTTTATATTTATTTGAATAAAAACTTTTCATCGTTAATTATTATTTTTGAACTAATTATTTTATTAAATAATATAATTAGGCCCCGTGTAATTTTAGAGGTATTAATTTTGTAATTATAAATAATTTTGTTATCAATAAAATTTTATTAAAAATCATATTATTGTTTATATTTCTCAGAAATTCAAGAAAATCTATATATATGAGTTTGAGTGTTCTTGGAGATCAATCGACTGTTTGAGCATGTTAGGGATTGAAATTCTACACCTAGAGGGGGTGAATAGGTGTTATGTTAATTATAACCGATTTTAATAAGTTATCAAATATTATCAAATTGTCAGACAGTTTGTTGTTAATTCCGAATATATGTTGTCAGCAAGTTGACACTCGATATGCATTGCAGAAAATAAATAATAGCATGTAAATAACACAAAGAGTTTTAGCCAAGTTCGACCCCTATGTCTAATGGTCTACATCCTGATCCCTTACCAAATTGATAAGAGAATATATTATTAATCATTCAAATGATACGATTACAAGATTTAATAATATATCTCCTTTTTAACATTGTCCTGATAGCAGTTTGCTGATAACACGTGTTCACTTGAGTGAATTGCCCTCTAAGCCCTATACAAACCAGCATAGCTTTCTCTAGCAAGCTAAACTCCCTGAACCCTTGTTATCCAAACTCTACTACTCAGCAACAAATGTTTACATCTTGAACAATACAAGTTTAAATGCAAATTACAATGAAACTATGAACTTTATGAATATAGATATGCGTGTATATGTTAGGGCTCAAAATAAAGATATTCAGTGTACGCAAGTTGTATTTTCTCAAATGCTATGATTTATACTTCGTGGATCAACCTTAAAACTAGTATACCCGATTATATTTATAGACTAAGTTAACTTTCAAAATAATAAAGCAACCTTTTAGTTCCTGACCAAGTCTCACGGCTTAGTAGTTGTTATTTGAACGTTAAACTCATCTTAAATTTATTTAAACTAAAGATAAGATAGATAATAAAAGGTTTGAAAACATATATCTTTAGTTTAAATTTAAATACCAATGCGGCGGCCTCAATCCCGGGGTCAAGAGTTGACGTCACTCACCACAAATACGAAAAATATAAATAACAAGATTATTATTAATATATACTAACTCGACCCCAAACCAAGATCCGATCCAGGTTCAAGTATGATTCAGGTTCACATTATTACAAACCATTTATTCAAAAATCTGACACACTCTAACTTTATTTAGCAACTCATCAGACCGCACGTGGCCTGATATACACTACCTCTGAGGAGCCGGGTTCTGAAGGGGCGGGAACACGGGTCTGTCTGACTGGTCTTCTAGGCATCTGCGATATATATAAATAACAGGTTGCAAGGGGAGCATAATCGCTCAACAGTACCAACATATGAATAACAGGATAAAAACAGTAATGTAAACAATGATAGGAACAGAGCTATAATCATGTGAACAACATTATATAATGAAAAGTTGAGATAACTGGATATCACCGATTAGCATGCTTTTAATAAAACAAACATAGTAGTGTGTTGTGTAAGTACCAGAGTCCAATTTTAGCATGCTATTCACATTTATAAAACCACTGTATCAACTACTTATACCCTTACGGGAATCACAAATCCAAATCAGATACGTAACGGATATGTGAAGACAGCTGATCAGGCTATCAACACCAGACGGCTCTATCTGCCATCCCATTTACATGTTCCGGAACTCAGAGACTAGCTAGGTCTCTGACCTGCTAGACTAATCGGTTATATAGTGCGCGCAACCGAATTAGCCTCTTACGCCAACTCGATAGGCCTACTCTAGCCCCTATGTATCCCATATATGATCGTTTTATCCAGTTTTCAAAATACTTGTAACTATCTTATTTCAAAATCATTCGTTTTACCAGCACACATATAAAATCCAGTTCGCAAATCGTTTCATTCGAGATAGGTACCCTTCAAAGTTACTTTTCCCCAAAACAAATTGAAAATAGTGATTTATAACTACAGGGGATACGTAACTTAAAACATTTTTGTTCCATTACGAGATTAAAACATTAGCTATTCATACGTACTGAACCATAAAAGAATGGTCAGGGGTACTTGCCTTGCAACGCTTTCGGAAATCCTAAGTAGCTTTCACGCTGATTTTAGTCCTGATGAGACTTGACTGGGATCTACAAACACGAAATACCCTAATCAGTTATATCGACATGCTTGATATCCTCAATCCCTAATAACCCAATCCGATAACCCGACTCGTATAATTATTATACACACAATCACGTAATCATGTAGTCCATATACAAATAAGGATATAACATTTAATATAGTCAAGTACGTTTGAAAATAAATTTTTAGAAAATTTTGGCAGCAACTCCTTTGTTTATAACCCTACCCGTCGATTACAATCGACGTCAATAATCACAACAATCCACAATTTCATCACAATATCAATTCCACAATCTCGTAATTATTTCTGTACAATCCATAATACAATTTATTTTCAAAAACATTTTATTTGTTTATAAAATTTAGGACTCAGAACAACGTCATCATCGCCCATCGTCCGCTCGTAAAAAGTTATCGCGGTATGGCGGTAAAATTTATTGGTGCCCGAATTCTTCGGGTTTCCAAATAAATTCCACCGATTTAAATAATTTCCCGCAATGAAATCTTTTATTTCACGAAAATTATTCAAATGAATTTTCTGCAGAAAATAATTAAAATTATAATAATATTCTAATTGGAAATTTGCAAAATAGGAAATAAACAACATCACAAAACAGAACACCACCCCGACTGAACACACACACAACCGCGTGCAACCCACGCGCCACCCCCCCACCGGAGACAGGGGAAGGGTGACGGTGGGAGATGAGGAAAGATGACAACCATACACCCTATTTGTACACACACATATACACGCAAGTGTATACATATATATATATATATATAGGAGCTGAATCAAGGTAATTACCGAGAACAAGCCGGAGGAGTCGAGCCCAAACGGCGACAAACACCGAGAAGCAAAAGAAAGGAACGAAACCGAGAAGAAAGGAAAAAGAAACCGGGAAGAACAGTCGAGACAGAGAGACTGGAAGAGAGTGAGAGATTGAGAGTGATGTGAACAAAATGACTAACCCTTCATGTCACTTAGTTGCACGACACATGTCCAGAATAAATGGATACGTGTCGTTTTATTTTTCTCCTGACTGACTGCAAGGCATATATATCGTTTTAATTTATAATTACTGATATAACTCGCGAATAAAATATTAACCAAAACATTATCAAAATAATCACAAAATTTTATAAATATCCCGAATTTTATAGAAATATAAGTTTCAAAATTTTAAAACAATTTTTGAAGTGCACTTTTTACCCGCAATTTAACAAATAACGAAACAATGCGCAGGTGAAATTATTCCCGAAAATTTCCGAAATAATTTTAAAATTACTAGAATATTATGAGCTTAATAAAATATAAATTTTATGATTTTTGAAGAATTCTGGATTTAGATATGGATTTTATAAATAAACAACATCAGAAAATCATTTAAGGATAAATAATTAGTGAAATGTTGATTTCTAAATTTTATAAAGTCCTAAAAATAATTATTGAATTTATAAAACTACAAAACCAATTTTAGAGACAATTCAAATATCTATGAAATTAAAACTATAATGAAATTACTTTTAAAAGTATAACAAAATCACATATCTTAATAATAAATCATAAAATTCCAAGCATATATCAATAGATCACAGATAATTAATAAAAATCTACACACTGCTGCCAAAATTCAGTACACATGTTTTATTTAATTATTTATTCAATTATTGCACTTTTAAATATTGAAAATAAAAAGAAATTATATGAGTCGTTACAACCAATCTATAGGAAAGTTGTTAGGATAAAACGATTGATAACAACTTTCTAGAAAATACCAAATGGTTTAATAAAAGAGTTTGAACATCTGAGGAGCTTTAATATTTTTTTGGACTGATAAGTATGTTAGTGCTAACTGTAGACTGGGTCATTTTAATTTTCATACTTGTTTTGTTTGTTGGTAAGGTGTTTTAAATGATTTTTTTGTGTCGTTACAAAACATTAAGCGGTGAGTATGCTAATTTTCCGGTTCATGTGATACATGTTGGCTAGCAAAATATGAGCATTCCGTAGTCGAAATGCTAATTATCCCGGTAAGGCGGTAGCGCGATATATGTTGGCTTGTAAAATCTGAGGACATATAGCATACTATACGTAGTAGTCGTAAATTAGTGTTACTGAAGTTAAAAATTTAGTTTGTTAGAGGAACATATAGACGGAAAGTAATGTTAAGTGAAGTTAAAAATTCAATTTGTTTAGTAAATTATTAGAACTTGGTCAAAATCTTATTGTGTACTGTGAGGACAGGGGATAGAAATTTAAGATTGCGTGCAAACCCTATGAGCAAGCTCCGACTCAGAAAACATAATTAAGAGGATAGTTATTCTCTCTTTAACTAACTGAGACAACCCTTATGGACAAAATTATGATTTTTAGATAACAAATACAAATAAATTATAACGAAATATTTAATATTATAAAAATATAAATCATAACAATTAACAAAAAATTGATATACATATAATATATATATATATGATACGCGTGCGCGCACACATATATATGTGGGGAGGGGGCGCTTATCTTTTTTTGCTTAAATAATAAATTGATGTCATTTTTAATATTTCATAGTAAAACTACGATAACTAAACTAAAAAACGGAGTCACATCAATAAATAATATAAACCAATATTTTATTTACTCAAAAATTAAATTTATAAAAAGAGAATTTAATAAAAAGAGCAAATGTGGTTTATCAAATAATTTTTTTAAAATAAACTCAAAAAGTTATGTAGCACATATGAAAGTGACATAAAACTTATAATTAGGAGGTAAGAGATTCGATTAATAGTGGATACACTAATTGTAATTTTTTTTAATTAAAATTGTATAAGAAATATATTTTTATAATTTTTTAATAAAAATTAATAAAATCGTAATTTCACATTTATTAAAATAACTAAATTTGTCTCTAATCTTCTTTTAATACATAGAAGCGATACTACTTAATTACATCCTTTATCCATCCAAATTGCTTAAAAAGTATTAGTGATTGCATGTAATTTACCCACAAAATTTGACATTGACAATTATACATAATTTATCAACGTTTTCAAAGTTATTGTTACACATTTTATTATACGTTAAATGTACAAAAAATGTACTGCAATCGATTTGCATGTAGACATCTTGCATTTTTTTTTGAAGAAACAATAGATTTAATTCAATAATAAAAAATCATACGATATCTACACAAATGATCAAGTCGAACAAATATAAAATGAATCAAATCGTCGATCTTCATGCAAGTCTTCGTGCAGAGACCATCAAGCGGCGATATGTTGAAGAAGATATATTTACATGTACATGTTTCATCACAATCCCAACGCGTTTGAGTTATCGACCATAAATGTAAACCAATATAAACTTTCATCACTAAATCAGATCCAACACTCACAATAAAGGAGAGAAACAAACACACTCTCACCAAGGAGAGAAAATAAACTGAAAATTTAAATAAAAAATTAAGATCTGAAAAAATAAAATTTAAAAAGAGATAATCATCTCACCCTCAAATCCAATATGTTCCGCTTGAATTAAAGATGAAAGAAAATCTAAACTCTGACAATTAGATCTAAAAATAAACTAAATACATAAGAATTCTTCCCTGAAAAGAAAGATTATTGAAAGAAATAAAAGAAATAAAATAAATCAACAGATTTGGGGCTTTCCACCGGATCAACCGACGGAAGCCCCGTTAAAAGTAGGCTGATTTTGTAGAGGAGGCTAGGTTTTCGAGAGGAGGGTAGGGTTTTAAGAGGAGAATATGATTTTTACCTTCACCTTCTTAAAAACGAGTATAGACATCTTGCATTTTAATATTAGTTATAAGTTAAATAATTTGCTTAGGAAGTAACAACAAATGGAAAAAAAGAAATTTATCGAATAAGTAAATAATGTATTATAATAATCAAAACTAGAGGATGTTTGAATAACTGAAGTGATCTATAATTTATTTTCTGTTATCATAGATTCAACCTTCGTACGCTCAAAAAAATTCTTAAACAGATAATTATTTGCAAGGCCGGGAGTCCTCGCTTGTCATAAAAAATAATCAAAACTAAAAAAAGGAAAAGAAAATATAATATTTCCCGGTGAATCCATTCCTGGCCCACGCTCTTAAACTAAGTTACACCGGGCCGAGCCGAGCCGATGACTACGTGGCCCACATCTAGAACATCTGCTGGCACAAAGCAGCACTCCCTCGCTCGCTCCGCCCCGTAAATGACACCTATATATATCTCAACTCACTCCACACTCACTTGACTCTTTTGTGTATTTCATCCGACAAAACATTTTGCCCAAAAGACGAGGCGCTTGCTGCTTTCACCCTAGGGTTTATAAAAATGACTAATCCTGCTAAATTGAAGCCCAATCTCAACCACCACAACACCAAAATGCTCAATCTCACTGTTCTTCAGCGCATGGATCCCTTCATTGAAGACATTCTCATCACTGCTACTCATGTCACTCTTTACGATTTCGACATCCCACTCAATCACTGGGTATTACTCTCTTTTAATCACGTTTTTGTTTCTAATTTTACTTGTTTATTCCTCTCCTTTTTTATGCTCATTACTGTTGTTTTATTTCTTCTCGTAAAATTAAATTTAAATTTTATGTGCTTGTTCAAATGAATTTGATTGTAAACGTCGAGTAGAACAGAAAAATGATAATTTAGAGCTCGAGAGTGTTGAGTGTTTATGTATTGGAGGTTTAGCTGTATGTTTTGGAGGTGTTTTAATTGTATTTACCAGAAATGAATTGCGCGTACTTTTTAAAATGAATTTGACTGTAAAAAACGAGGCAGGAGGTCTATTTTCAAAGTAGAGTAGTACGGGGAATCGATAAGTTAAAGCTCGAGGATGTGAAGTGATTGTTACGGGAGGGTTGGCAAGGGCCGGCGGGTGTTGTTTATTTATTGTAGGTTTAGCTATATGTTTGCGTGGTGTTTTAATTATGGCAAGGTTTGTTAGCTGTGGAGTTTATTATGCTTCTTTTTGAGAGGATTGGTTGTGTTTTTAAATCCAAGGATGGAAATTATAGTACAAATGGTTGGCGGTACTAAATGGAAATGAAATTATGACATCAGAGGAATATTAGTTATAATGATTACTATTAATTGAAAGTGGACTTCTGAATTAACGGATCTGTGTAAGGTGGATTTTGTAGAATGGACAGCGCATCACATTCACCCCTGACCCGTTGTAATAGACTTTCCGTAAGTAGATTGAAATAATTAGTGGGAAATTAAATGTTGTTTTACCATCATCTTAATCATGCATAGACCTGCTTTGTGTTTTTTGTGATGACTATTTTATCCCAATTATGGATAGTATCTGTCTAAATCTCTACATTGTGATTGCTTTGCCAAAAGACGGAAACACATAAAAGAACTCAACGTGAAAATCAATCATTAAGTCATTGTGATCTACCCATAATGGAACAGGGATACTAAAGGGTTTCGTGTTTGTCCATTGAACAAGTTGGTACTATTAGAGGTGCTGCTATGAGTTTGCCTTGATTTTTGGCTTCACTTAATTTATGTTCTTTATCTTGGTTTCAGAATCGGAAGGATGTTGAAGGTTCCCTTTTTGTGGTGAAGAGGTAGCAACTGATTACTTACTTATATGGTGGTTATGTTTTAAAGAATTTGCATGTTAGAGAGTTGAATTCAAACCGAGAGCAATGTATCATATTAGTTGTGTGGGCAAAATAAAGTCATATAATGATTCTGGTTGTTTTTGGTTATTACTTATTAGTACTTCGTTGATTAACTTTCTATTCGTAATGTGAATCTGTCACTATAGATCGATTTACTTAATTGCGTACTACTTTTTCTCCCCTTGTAGGAACACTCAACCGCGATTCCAGTTTGTTGTTATGAATCGGCGAAGTACAGGTAGCCTTTCTTTGTTATTGAAATGAATGTAAAATGATGTTTGTTAGCAATTACTCTAGGTAGTAACTCATGATGTTAGAATATTTGAATTGTGATTTATTTTACGATCATATGTACAAGGTTTATTGTAGTTGTAGGCGCCTACATTTGCATTGTATTACATATCTCCTGGATTGTCATCTTTATGTAATAAAATATGTTCCCATGATATATTTGACCAATTCTTGCTCTTTTTCTTATCTGGATTCCTTAAACCTTGTTCTTTTTTGTGCTAATTTATCCAGATCCAATCATTATTGTGACCAATGATTGATCTGGACTTCTCTAGTCAAGGATGTACCGATATATTTAGTCCATTCTAATATTCTTTTAACATCCACTAAATTTTTCAAAAGGAGAAAATTGAAATTTTCAGAATTGTCCATATTAATGTATCTATTTTCTGTTTAATCTCCTTGACATCTCTTGTGTGTCCGCAGAAAATCTTGTGGAGAATCTCCTCGGAGATTTTGAGTTCGAACTTCAAGTTCCTTATTTGTTGTATCGCAATGAAGCTCAAGAAGTCAATGGTATCTGGTTCTTCAACCCTACGGAATGTGAGGATGTTGCCAATCTCTTTACCAGGTACTCTTTCTTATTTGGTTCCCAGACTTGTAGAACTTTTTAGATGTAAGCTTGCATAATGTGTTTATTTCAAAGAATATATTCTGAAGAGTACCATTTTTCTGAATCTGAACAGTATATGCTGGATGTACAATAGGACTTACCTATTACCTGATCAAATTGCTTTAATACTTTTATTAAAAGAGAAATATACAAGTTCAAGAGGTTGTGTTTAATGTATAGTACTCCCACTTTACTGAAAAATATCCTATTCATATTTCAGTCTTTCTTGAATATTAAGGTTTAATAGGATGGTCTTAGTTTTACGAATGGGTCAATATTAGATGCACTTATGAGAAATAATTAAATCAGCTTGAATAAATGCATGTCATTGCAAATTAGTTCGGACTGACAATACATCTCATACCAAACAAGGGAAATTAAGGAGGTTTGAAAATAAGCAAAATGAAATAGTTATTGGTAATGTAACTTTAGTATCAGACATCTGATCTGGCTAATATGTCCTGTGTAAACCTTATTAATTAAATTGAGTAGCAAGACAAGGCTTCGAGAGTTTGGTGAAGCAGCACATAATGGTAATGTTGCTTTGGTGTCCTGGTATCTAAGTAGCTAGACTAGTAAAGATAAATGAATTCGTTTGAAGTTGATGCCATAAAAATATAGTCAATGGCGAGGTACACCGGTCATATGCTTGTGTGGAACACATTGGTGGTTGAAACGGGGTTCAAGTAGTTTTTTACCGTATCTTTTACATCTATGCAATATTTCTATTTATATTACTTGTTTCTTTTAAGTCAACTGAGGAAAATTAACAGGTCTATGTTTATGGATCGTTTGCTAAAGTGAACCATTACTACTTTATATATCTAGGATGTATTTAAAAAATTAAATATCTATAAGTTTAGACATCTCTATTTCCCTATTTATGCATGACCAATTGCCTGAGTCATTTTTATTAAATCATCTGTATACACGACAATCTAAAAATATTCAATAGACGCGCAATGCGAACTAAAGGACAAAGGCATCCAGGAGCACACAAGTAGAAAATATTTTGAAAGTAGCATTGTTGGTTTTTATTTAGTGTTCTTAAAATTTTCATGAATGGTGTATTTTCAGACACCCTGAATTATTTCCTTTCCCGGAGTAAAAATTGTAGGTTATACTTATATTTGTTATTTTTCCTAGTTAAGAAAATGTTCGAAGTACGTATATAGTTTGTACCAAGAGTTCTTTTCTGCCAATATAATCAACATCATCTGCTTATACACCCGCACTGCCCACCATGAACCGACCTTAAAGATATATTAAGACAGTAAATCCATATTCAAATGAGCTTTCCTGTTACATATGGAAAAATTAATCTTATTGATATATATAAATAAGGTGCAAAATATTCTGTACATATGCTTGTGAAATTTCTAACATAGTTTTGTTTTGCTTGTGTTTAGGATACTCAATGCGTATGCGAAGGTGTCTCCCAAGCCTAACATAACTTCGAACAAGAGGTAATGATTATATTTGTGAAAGTTATACGACTCAGTTATTAATGAGAACCTTGGAATTTGTAAGTAGAAATGGGTTCTAGAAATTTGGGTGTCTTACATGTCACACTACTCATAAGACAAACTCTATACTACCAGAAACAAGCTCTTACAGGGTTTTTGGCAGCTTTAAGAAGATGGTAGTGTACATAGCTGTTAATAAATTGGCACGTAATCAACCAGGCATCCAGGCGGCTTTATGAACTCTTTTCTTTGCGCTACTCAAATCTGTAGACCCAACAACGGTTTAAAAAAAAAATTCAATCGAATATTAGTTAAGTTTGAGTTATTGGTCAAATGAAGTTATGGACTTTAAACTATTTGGTGGTATTAAGATGTGAGGAAATGTATTATAAATGCTACCTGAAAATGCAAGTAATTTAAAATGTATAGAGTAAAATTGATAATCATGAACTCTTGATTGAACTCCAATCCTTCCATATGAAGCTCTAAGCCTCACATCAAACGAGATCCAGATCTCTTCCATGTAGTAAGTATATTTTATCTATGGATATTTCGTTCTGATTTGTAATTTCAAACTGTGTCGTAACATTTTTAGCGAGTTTGGGGAACTTGAAGCATCACAGACCTCTGCAGTGATTGAAGAGTCGCTGGAACCACCTTTTTCAACAGCATCTGCATATGTACCCGAGGATACTGCCTTTATAAACTTCTTCAATGTAAGTTATTAACGAACATAGTTTTAATTCGTCCGTGACTCGTGTTAGCAACTGCTTGTTAATCATTTTAAGTTCTGTTACTATGACTGTTTCTTCTAAATATGGAAGGGAAACTCTAGTATATGCCATTTTAGAATATTGTTATACTGGCTTTTGAGGGAAGCTCTCTTCTAGTTTGTTTAATCAGTATTTTTTTTATTGTTTTGGCTTCATGTAAACAATTTTTGTTCTCTAATTATCCGAATTACTGTAAATTGGTACAGAAGAAAAGGAAAAGAGTAACTAAAAGAAAAGGAAAGAAATCCAGGCTGTATAATAATATTCTTATGCATTCCTTTCTTTTTGTGTATGCAGGCAGCGGCAAGTACTGGACAGAATCCTGCAAATGTTGTTAGTTCTGAACAGCTTGGCCCCATCCCTGTACCATCATCTCGTGTTCCCATTGTTGTCCCTGCTCCTGCACCTGCACTTCAAATTCCAACCGATTCTCTTTCAGTTCCAAGCTCTTCTAAAATCCTATTTGATATGACAACTTACTCGGTCAACAGCAACAATCAGGTCACCGGTCTTGTGACACCTCCCTTTTTCACACCTTCCTCTTCTTTGCCTGTGCAGTCGGTACCACTTGTATCTGCATCTATGCCAACTATTATTCACCCTCACCCAAATGTACATCGCCCTCATGGCGCTCCAATGCTTCAGCCTTTTCCACCACCCTCGCCACCAGTATCCTTCACTCCTATCCCATTTCCCTCCCCAAATCATGAAGCATTAAGTAGAGAGCAAGTGCGTGATGCACTTTTGGTGCTTGCTCAAGTATGTCCAGTTTTTCTATTCTTTTCCCTCCTGGCATAGATGCTACTAATGTTGCTAACTTTTTCTTTATATGGGGTCTAAATTATGTTCAAGTTCTTATTTATAATACACAACTGTTTTGTTGTAATTATCCTAAAAAAATTTAGTGAATAGAATCTAGTTCATCTTTGATAATGTTGATGAAACTTCTAAAGTTGACTAAAAAACATTTTTTACAATTGAGAAAAAAGTAGATGTCAAATTCAAGTTCTGTTGGGGATAATTTTATTTTTCTCTAAATTATTTTAACACAATTGTCTGTCTTAATTTGACAGGACCAGCAGTTTGTTGAAATGTTATATCAAGCTTTTCTAAAAGTTCATCAGGCATGAGATTATTTCAAGAACTGGGGCGCTCATTCATCTGCACATGGACAAGGAAATGCTTGAGCGTTCATAATGTGTATAGATTTTCAGCAATTTTAGTAGAAAAATTGCTCTGCTATCTGCTTGCATGTAACTTGGATAGATATACAGAATAGCACATGTTTCACTGGGAGTGTAGACTCCCGTAGACAAGTTTTTCAGACTTTGGACCTAGTTATGCTTATGGTTTTGGAGTTTGGATTTTTGTTTTAGTAGTTTATGCCTTGGACAAATAATTTTTTTTGTTCTAATTTAGGACAAGTTATAAGTATGTTTCTTTACCCTAGAACAGTTTTCTTACCTTTATTAAACTTGAAGGCACAAGAACAGTCCATTGAACATTTAGGCCTTGCTCTTGAGGTTTTTAAAATGCAAGGAAGTAAGTGATGAAAAAACAAATTTTTTTATCGAATTTTTGGAGTGAAGGTATGCAAAATTTGCATTAATCAATATTTGCTTTCGTTTCTTTTTAAAACTCACAAGCATGTGAGTGAAAGTGAAATTATTTTAATAATCTTATACTTGCTTTCCTTTGTTTTTAAAACTTGGAAGTAAGGGGTTAGAATGGCTAAGACTACTGGGCGAACTTCAAGTAAATTAAATATGGCATTTATATACTTGGGTAACCATGTCTTGTGGAGCAATACAATTTACCTATTAAATTTATTGACATTTGAATGTCTAAATTTGAATCCTTTGAAATTTTTGTTAGCAACAAACATCTTGATGTATCAGTAGACTTAATAGCTGGGGTAAAGGGGTAAAATCTTGACCACTATATCTTTGAATCAGATTCAAAGATCCTTGTTGATGCATGTCAAGGAGAGCAAGGAGCTAGTTATATAAAATTATATTATTTTGTCAGATTGTGTTAAGTTGTGCAAGCACTTTTGAGTTTTGATAATGTGCAAGTTATGTTTGTCCGTAGATCCGCTAATAATATGACACATTTGTTAGTTATAAATTATATGCCTTCTATGCATGGTATGAGGGAATGAGTTAATATCCCTAGTCCCTACTGATTTATTAATTATGCACTGAATTCTTGATCAAGTAAATCAAGTGCGTTCGTTTAAAAAAAAAGGCTAGCACCTAGTTGTAGGGGGGTTTGGATGATCTCTACAACACTTGCATAGGTGCATGACCAAAATTTCTCTTCCCCAAAAAGAAAGACTATCTTGTGCATCGAATACAAAGCTGCAAATAGGTATCTTTTCTCCAACTAAAATTTGCAACTTGCACGAGTTTATACAGTTAACTTTTTAACGTTTTGCAAAAAAATTCTCCTTTAATAAAAGGCTTATCTATTTAAAAATAAATTGTGTTTCTTAGCCTTTTAGCTATATGGGTATCAATTTAAAGTGACCTGTTTAGGATTATTTGTTCATTATTTTTGTTTTCTTTAACTTAAGTCTATAAAATATTTTTTTATGAAATAGCAAGAAGTAAGAAAAATAGTTCCCCATTTCGTGATAAATTTATGTCATATGTGTGAATTTATATTTATTTGATAAGTATATATAAGAGAAATATACTTGATCTTATTAAAATGAAAAAAAATATCTTATTTATTTATGTACTAAACCCTGTATATTGTTTTTTTTATCGTAGATAACTCGCAGCCGCTACCCTTCGGGTGCGCACTAGGTAAACCTTACATACGGGCTCACGCAATAGCCTGCAAATCACGTGAACCGAGGTAAACCGCATTAAGTAATAGACACTATACAGTGAATATCATAGCATGATCAATTTATAATTGGTGGTGTATTTAAACTTAATTGTTAGAGTCATGATATAACATTATCCCCTATCGTGTTTATTTCTTTGATTTAATTTTTAATTGCAACATTGAGTTTCTCATAATTCGGTTTCAGATTCTGAAAAAAAATATTAAGAGAAAATAGTACGACCAAAGATGTATATACTCTGAAAATGAGATTTGTCAAAAAGTTTTAAAAAAATTTAAAAAAATCTCTCGCCACTAGAAGTGGACATAAAATGAGATAAAATATTAAGGAAATATAATGGGTAAGATGATTAAGAATACTTGTGACAACCGAGAAATGAAGGGTCATTAGAGCGGTACTTGTCATTTTATTGACCAAAATGATTAAATGGGGATTGCACACATATCAAGTTAATCATTTCATGCCTTAGTCAAATAAAAATTACCCAAAATAACAACCAGAAGTTGTGTGAAAAATAAAGATTACAGTTTAATGAAGGTGAATATGATTTTTCTGTAACATTTTTTTTGATGTGTTTGATCTTATAAAATTGATAAAGGATATAATTAAATTTTTAATTTTTCTGATGATGAAATGTATCTCTAATGAATACTAATGAATTATATTCGAAATTGATATTTTGATCATTGTGATTGATTAATGTCTTATAAAAATTTGTGAACTTATCATATTAGTCTACTCCATTCCCTGAAGTGAATGTGATAGTATTAATAAATAAAATATTTTAAATCTTGCTTATGGCATCGTTACAATTATTCAAATATGAACACACATGTGTCAATATTGTATGTCAGATACGAGTCATCCAAAGGGGAAGTATTGTATATATTGGATGACTCTTATATATATTTTTAAAATGAAAGCTCCAAAAGAGCAGGTTTATTACACGATGATAAAGAAAAGGGAGAGGAAGGATTTAACATGTTGCACTCTCCCAAGTGATAAAAATAAATTAGTTGATGAATAACCGACCACATGAAGACACCAACAGAAATTGTGCCTTCGAGTCTTAAGTTTAACTTAAGGCACTATTTGAGGAATTTTCTCTATGCAAAATTTTGCGAAAATATATCTTAAAATAAATCAGAAGTTTACTGAAGATTTTATGGGTTTATATAGTCATCTTGATTCTATAAAGATAGAAATAGTTATTGAATATTTATATGGACATTTATTGAAAAACCATTAGATTCTTCTCAATGATGCATATATTCTTTGTTTATAAGGCAAATTGATCACAACAAAAATTTATCGCAAATTTTTTTCTCTAAAATTTTCAAATGTGAACTACTGATATCACAACTTAAAATTTGTGAGTTTGATTCTTTTAGTTGATCATATCATTAAAAATATTCATTTGTATGATGTTGGTGAATTTATCATGCAATAAATATTATCGAATATCTTACGGAACATATTGATTCGCATCTAACCATCTTGTTATTTCTCCCCCAACGTAAATAAATTTTGGTCAACTCAGATTATTCCACCACAATAATCAAATCGTTGTTAAACTGGATGTACATTATACATTTATGGTTATCAGTTTAGAACCATATACATGTATTTCTTATGACTCAATTTAATGAGTACGTTTTCTCAAAATCAGGGGGAGAATAAATAGACGGTGAACATATAAGGATGAATTATCACTGCCTCATCTCGATCCTCATAGTAAAGAATATGAATTAGAAGTTCATAAGATAATTTATTTGTATGCTTCAATGATTGCCGAACATATATGCTGACCAAAAGCAGTTACTATATCATAGAAACCAGCTATTTATGTTCCAAATAAAATTATCCTAGAAGGACAACCTCAAGATATTAGCGTGTCTAATAATGCCTGAAGCGAGATAGACTTATGGGTTCCATTGCTAAAAATTCTTGAACTTAAAAAATGTAGCAACGATTGATAATGGCTAGATCAAGCGGTATATAACTTTTGAATAATCTCTAGAAGAGATTTTTAGACTTGATAAAAGAAAGAAAATATAAATGTAGTTTTTGAGATCTCAATATATTATGTCATGTTTAGAATAAATGGAATAATTACTCAATTCGACGTCAAAAATATTTAACCCTTGAGGTTATGGATAATAATGAGGATCGGAAAATAAATTGGCCAAGAATGTAAATAATTGATTGAGGCAAAATCTCTTACAAAGAAAAAAGTTATTAGGACTTGCAGTTCGCACACCAGAAGTTGTGCAACAAGCGCGCTATATGAACTATTTAAAACTGCAGTCCAGTCCACACAGTTTGTGGGATATACATGAATATTGCAGTGATAACAAATTGAAAATATACAATATATGAGATTTAAGGTCAGATAGTTGCACAATGACCTTGTATTGATTAAGAAGAGAATAAAAAATGTATAGTGGATAATTACATGATAGTCTGGCTTTACACGAATAATTTGATTAATATTTTACCCACTTGGCAAATGTTTAAAAAAAATATTCCTGAAGGATCTAAACCGCTGCAAGCGGTAAATCAAGTTCTCGAGAACTAACCCTATCAAATTGTTAAGGGTTTCAGACCAGTAGTCCGGCATACAATTTCATCAAATATATTTATGTTTTATTTAATGTTTATCAAATTTTACTTTATACATCAGAGTATGTACGTGCATAAAAAAGTGTATATGAATTATGATGATTTGTTAAACCTACTAATATTTTTAAGGGTAATATGAAATGTGATGTGATAACTCATATAAATCTCAGGCCCAATTGAATGGAAATTAGAATGTGTTTCTAATTGACATTTGAATGAGTTTAATCTCGTAATAAAAATATATTGGGACTATTGAGTTTATTTTATAAGTTATGAAATTTATCTCTTTCTTCAGAATTTTCCTAAAGCAATGCATGTTTTGAAGGGGAGAACCACTTTTGAGTGGAGGTTAAAATATTTCACTGAGAATTCTAATAAATTATGACTTATAAAATTCGATTAGATAAGAATTCTGTAAGGATTATAAATACATGATTATACACTAATGACATGAGATCATATGATATTCAGAGTTATAATTTATTCCTTGAAGGAAGATGATAGTCACCACTATGAAACTTGTAGAGAAAATTCTTGGTCCAGAAATACCATATATTATATTGCAATAAGATATTGATTTATTTTTATACATGTCTCAGTACATTTATTTAATTACTAGTATACTTTAAAACTAGTCCAAGATGAAGTTATATTGATCTTAAAGGTACATAAAGAAATTTTTATTTGATTTCCACTAGCCTCTTCGAAAAAGGTTTTTGTTGATTTTTCAGGTGCAAAATGTTGACTCCGATTATCATACTTATAGTCTCAAGACATGTATTCACATAATATTTGAGATATTATTATTTTGGAATACTATGAAATTAACAAATGCAAGAACTTCTCATATAAAATTGTGCTTCTGGCAACTCATAAGAATGGCTATATACGAATTTGATAGTGATTCGACATGGCACTATAAGATGTAGTTTATTTAGCAGGATTGAAGTTATACAAACTTTATAATATGCTAGCTATACAACTCAATGGATGATACGGAATATCGAGCAAGGCGTTATAAACCGGCATATTCAGAAGTTTTACATCAACAATCCTGTCAACTCAAAAATTTTATGCGACCTTAATATTAGGGGGAGACATATGCGCGTTGCACTCTTTTTTCCTTGACCATGATTTTTCCCACAGGGTTTCCTGGTGAGGTTTTTAATGAGGCAGCATCATGTGCGCATTATGAATCACTAGATTTTTTTCTCACGGGGTTTTTCCAGTATGGCTATAATAAGACATTGTTTCATATGATGGATATTCAGGAGACATTGCTTCATATGACGGATATCCCAAGAGGGAGTGTTATGGATTATGTGGATGTCCTTTGCCCTTTCATGTAAAAGACCTTTAACTTTTTATGTTGAAGACTTTTTTTCTTTCAATTCTAAACTTTTGGCTTTCTAACTTCTTGTAACGTATCTTATGTATAGCCTATAAATATGCATTGTTCTTGAACATGTAAAGATACACCAATATATGAAAATCATATTTTTGTCCCTCTGAAAATTATAATTTATTACATTTCGCATTTTGTATTATTTTTTGTAGTTATTAAAACAATCAAATTAAAAACTCCAAAACAACAAATGAAACAATTTTACACAGCAACCAAATAATGTAATCAAAACGACCCTTTACTGCACAAAATTTTCAAGTTCCAATCGGACACCGGAACTTGTTATACATATTTACATACAATCTCAAGTATATCAACTTACCATAGCTACATTAGTTAATAGGTTAGACCACTCTTTTTTTACCATTGGAGCAAAAAACTGCAAAGAGAAAAAGTTTCACCCAACTAATCGCGTGTCTTTAAATTAAATCATTTGCATATTTTCATTCTTATGTTGTTTGATGTATAATTTCTCTTTCACTGAGCTGTTTACAACAAAAATAGCAAGTTCTCTTCTCATGTTTTTGTCATTGGACACAAAAAGAAAGTACTGAAAAGGGAAAAAATGCAGGAAAACAAAGACAAAAACATTCATTCCATTTTCATAACTTTAAGGGGGTATTTTCAATTGGGATTTTGAAGGTTTTTTTATGGATTTTAGAAATCATGGGGTATTCAATTTGGATTTTAAATAATTCTTTAAAATCTGAAGGTATTTAACAAGGATTGGAAAAAGTCTTTTAAAATCTGAGTGTATTCAATTTAGATTCTAAAAAGTCAATCAAAATTTGGTGGCATTTAATTTGAATTTTAAAAAATCCATCAAAATCTGATGGTATTCAAAAGTCCATGGATTTTCTTTTATTTAAAAAATTTATAGATTTTGATGTATTTGCTAGTACATTTTTAATGTCTTGAAATCTCTTCAAAATACATGAGATTTTGATAGAAAAAACTCCACAAAATCTGCAAGACTCTACAAGAATTTGGATCAACTCCATCAAAATCCACGAAGAATTAAAATCAATGAAAATCTTTTAAAATCCATAGATTATTAACGATTCTTTAAAATCTGAAATGAATACAGCCCTTAAAATGAAGAACAAGGGATATCACTCCTCTGGGTTGTACTAAGTGTTATCAATCTTGTACGATAAAGACATTATTATATATATATTGAATATATAACTAATTCACAAGAATATTGATAATTCTTATATGCTTATTAAATCACATAAGCATATAAGAATTAACAATTAAATTAGGAGAAGGGTTTGAGAAAACACACAGAGATTGGATTTAATCTCGAGTCCAGAAAACGGTCTCCTTAAAGCAGTTTCGCCCCGCACCATCCGTGTTTAGCGACCTGCTTCCCAGGATAAAACGAGATACTAGTATAATCGATAGACCGAATATACTCTCAGCGAACTTGAACTGAGCCCGAGAACTATCACCGGAAATATTGGAAAAATTTATGACTAAAGAGACCGAGAATGAAAAAGATGACTCTTATTTTCTCGACTTAATAAAACTGGTGCCCTAAGACTCTATTTATAAAGAGAGGCTTGAAAGGACTTGTTTTTCTTTTCGATGTGGTACATGGTATTTATAAGAAACACTATGGAATAAGTTTGTGTTACTCTCGATGTGGTACATAACCACTTTTCATATTAAAAGGTAAAACTTTGGAACATCAGTTCTCATTCACCTTTTACTCATTTTGAGCTTTTAAATATGCGTTGGAATCCCCTCGAAGAGGAGAATACGTTCCAATAAATACACACCACTAACACATAATGTGTCTCACTCATATAGAGTCTCAAAATGATTCACAACTTAGTCTAAAATACTAAGTTTGTCCAACAATCCCCCACAAATGAGATTGATGGTCCAGTAGCACGCACCACATAGACAGACAGACACGGAGCTTGACTTGGTGATAGTTCCGACGATCAGATATAACATACGATAGGTAGAGAATGCTCCTTGAACCTTCGCTCGAATAAGTATATCGACTTTACTGGTAGACAGTATGACACGATGTCCTTGAACTGTTCGACCGTTTGTGTAAATGATGACATATTCATCACTATATCTTTCCTGACTCATTCAGTTCTCATGATTATGTCCATTTTGGCCCTGGAACATCGTCCTGGTTCTGCAAGAGTTTTTAAAGAATTGTGCCTCGCAATTCTCCTTTGAAGAGACCATACTTCTCTCTTACATAGGTGATCTTTATCTTATAGAGTAACCCGCATTTACTCAACCGAATATTATGTATTCAAACTTGAAATCCTTGTATTCGTCAAAGATCATTAAAAGCATAAAGCTTAACCTCGTACCTTACGGGTCTCACTGTTTCATCATCATAGAAATAGGCCAGGGGTTACCCCCACAGTGATATGGTCATCATGATTTAGTTGTCCCATTGAACCAAGTTCTTGGGGATCTCAAGTCATCAAGGTTGGGTGTCCACCATGACGCCGTTAAGCAATAGGCAAGGCTCATTCCTCTCGATGATTTGACAACTATCTCTCGGTCTAACTAGATTCCCTTGGCTTAAACAGATTCGCTCAGTTTAACCATCTGGTTAGTGGATCCAAACATTATCATTTGACTTTACATAGTCAATCATGATAATTCTCGTTGAGAATAGTTGTTTAATGGTATTATGTCCTCATCATAGATGTGAGACATACCATTTCATACACAACAATGCGATCTCCCAATTTACATATTGATTACACGATATATGCATATTGAAGACATATTTTCCTTGTCATTTAGGAATATCCTTATAAAGTGGCTATTCAGCCTTTTAACTGCATTTATTTTATGCACCAGACTCGTATTCCATCATGAATCGAGCTAAGTTTAGGATTTCTATGACACGACTGCTAAGTGTGAAATGTATTCTCGAATGACTTTTAAGGTCTTAAAGTCAAATATCTAATTTACATACTATATTCACATAGTACAATTAGATATCTTTCGTATTGCAGTCCAAGCTCACGAGCACATATCGTACACCTTAAATCTCATTGCAATCACTTCCAAGTGACCAATTTCTATTGTACTCGTGCATCTACCCAGTTTACCAACTGTGTAGCCTATGTCTAATTTTGTACAATTTTAAATAGTATAACAGACTTGCAATCCTTCTTGAGAGATCCTTGTTCATCTACGCTTGGATAAATATAAATCCATTCTAGCTATGACAACTTTAGCTTCGTTGATCTCTTCAAAATTCACATCACCAATATGTGACATGTATCATCTAAAACTTTTAAAGTCACGAAGATTGTAATCTTCAAATCAAAATTTTTCAATCTCATCAAGATTTTCAGAGATGATCCTCTTGTCATTACTTCTCGTAATGATCACATCACTCACATGCAATCAATTATGACTTGCATATCATGTGTAAATAACACATGCACACTTGTCAATTCTCTGATTTTGAATCAGTTTGACATCTCATATTGACATATTTCATATTTATGAAATAATTTTACTAGTTATTACTTAAGGCTTCACTTGTTATTGATATTACCAGCTTTTAGCGTCCCAAAAACCAGCAATTTCAGTTTGCATCATTACCGAGTTTAAGTGTCCTTCAACTGGCAATCCTTATTCACATAGCAAACAATTTTGAGCGTCCTCAAAATGGCAACCATGTCATTTATTTGAAGCCATTGCTTATCATAGCAGTATCAAATTTGCTATGCCATTATTTCGTGTCAATGTTGTTTCACTCAACATGATCACCGAAAATACAGATTTTTTTACTCTTGCTTTATCTAGAGCAACCCTCAGGTTCACGTAAATAGATATTTCTTCAAATATCTATTTAGAAAGACCGTCTCAATGTTCATTGATGCACTTTTAAATTTCAAAATACAATAATTTTAGTATCATCTTAATGAACCTTATTCTCAAAACTCGAGAATCTTCCATAAATTATATAAGGTCATCACTTTTGACTGTAATATTTTATTATCAGTCTGATCTTATACTTCCTTCAGACCCACATATATTTTCCCAATTTGAAAATTCATTTTGGTCCTAATGCTTCTATCTCGTAAGAAGATCTATATATTTTTTAAACAAGATTTTGTCAAACAGAACCACCTTCTCTATTTCTTAACATCCTTTCCCCCACAAAGGACATAGAGAGAACATGCACAATCCATTTTCTAGTACACGTGCTAGAAAATCTTGATTTATTGACTCTCAGTAATAGTCAAATTTTCTCTTGATATATTCACTTATCAAGGAATTATACGAGAAGCGCATTACTTCTATTAAATTTACGAGTTCACCTTCAAGCAAATTATCAAGACATTCGGGACTAGCAATTATCCAAGTCTTTTGCTCTCTGCAGGTTCATCCTCACATTCATCCTCACATGATATTTCTATTTAATTACAGATCTACTAGGATCCACTAGCTTATCGCATAAGCATTTCTAAACTTTGTAATAGTATTCTTACGAATCTCAAAAATTAGATTCATATATTGGATATTATTTGACTCAACCATTGTCTATGTATCCATCCAAAATATCTCAATTGATTTTGGATCTCATGCTAGCAACAGAGGTATTGGTATCAAGTTTCGAGATACCCCCACATTTCAATTATTTTCAAGAATGTTTCATTACATTCCACTATTCATAGAAAATTCAATAATTTTCTATTCTAGATACCCCACAATTTTAATATTTTACCGGAATGTCAGAAAACATTCCAAAACTAATAGGAAATTTAATTATTTCCTTCTGTGGTATCATGTTTAAGGAATGATTAGCCCTTCGTAACTAATATCCTCAAATTCAGTGATAGTCTGAGCTGATCACAATCTTTTTGCATCTCTCTCAGAGCGCAACTCAAGCATGCATCTACTCTATTTATTTAATGCGAGTAAGGTGCAACGACCTCATGAATATTCACGTTGCAAACATAATTTTCCCGGTGATTATTCATCATCAAATTTATTCACTACCATCTTAATTATCTGTATTAAGTTGGATTTACCCTTGAGTTTATAGAGCACACATCTCTCTATTTAGCTTCAATATTGACTCGACTACGAGTACGAGTGACAAATGTTTTACCATCAAACCAGATAGTAAACACGTATCGTGTCACTACCTCTCATCTGAGCAGGTTTTACGTCATTCATTAAAAACCTATAAGATTTTAATATCATGTTTAAAGAACTTCCCGTGGTTCTTATCATTAAAATTTCAATTACCGAATTTCTCTAAAATATTTGCATGGTTCATACGAACCTACATTTTTGGCTCACCTACTGGTACAACCAGAAAAGGCCCAAGGAAGAACATAAAGATTAAGTTTGTGATATAACTCCATTATTAAAGATTAAACAATAATAATTGATGTCTTATCATCACTCAATAATGATTAAAAATTAATCACTAAATAATCAAGTTCCATCATGAAGGGTTACATTTATGTAGCCATATCATTTAATTGCATAGCAATATCATGTTATGAACTTGCAAACACGCATGTAAACTATAGCATATATGATTCTTATATCAGTATACTAATAATTCCGAAATCAATTCAGAATTAAGAAACTCTAGCTCATATATATTATCAATCACCATGTTAATTAAATAAAACATAATAAGCTATCCATTAATAGCATAAACATGGACAAATTATAAATTTGGGTTTAATCTACCAATTTATAATGATCAACCCGAGAGAGATGTCACCAAATATGTCCACTTGAATATAAGTTGATAATAAATCAATAACCATTAAAGCATCAATAACCTTATAAGAAACCAATTATCCAACAACTTTGTGCTTATTTTTGCCTCGTACCTGGTATGCTTAAACAAAACACCACTTAAAATCAAATTTATATTAATTTCAAGCACATGGCAACAAGTGATCAAAGAAATTAACGCACTAAATTTAATTTAATTAATGAGGCAAATAATGGTCACTCCTATACCCATAAATAAATCTAATTTAAACAATCAAATTGACTTTTACGTCTACTCACAAGAAAGTATGAAAATTGAAGAAAACTGCTTTAAAATTGTTATCAATCTTGTACGATAAAGACATTATTATATATATATTGAATATATAACTAATTCACAAGAACATTGCTAATTCCTAAATCACATAAGCATATAAGAATTAGCAATTAAATTAGGAGAAGGGTTTGAGAAAACACACAGAGATTGGATTTAATCTCGAGTCCAGAAAACTGACTCCTTAAAGCAGTTTCGCCCCGCACCATCCGTGTTTAGTGACCTGCTTCCCAGGATAAAACGAGATACTAGTATAATCGATAGACCGAATATACTCTCAGCGAACTTGAACTGAGCCCGAGAACTATCACCGAAATTATTGGAAAAATTTAAGACTAAAGAGACCGAGAATGAAAGAGATGACTCTTATTTCCTCGACTTAATAAAACCGGTGCCCTAAGACTCTATTTATAAAGAGAGGCTTGAAATGACTTGTTTTTCTTTTCGATGTGGTACATGGTATTTATAAGAAACACTAAGGAATAGGTTTGTGCTACTCTCGATGTGGTACAAAACCACTTTTCATATTAAAAGGTAAAACTTTGGAACATCAGTTTTCATTCACCTTTTACTCATTTTGAGCGTGTAAATATGCGTTGGAATCCCCTCGAAGAAGAGAATACGTTCCAATAAATATACACCACTAACAACATATAATGTGTCTCACTCATATAGAGTCTCAAAATGATTCACAACTTAGTCTAAATTTGTTCAACACTAAGTCATTGGGCTCGAACAAACATATAACCTAACACTATACTAGGACCACATAATATCTGGTCCAACATTGCCACCAAGCTCAAATAGTGTCAATTTTCTCTTTGGGAACTCCAATTAACATAGATAATATCTGAGCCATTATATAACAACATCGTCGTGCTTGGACCAATGTTGGCAGCAATTCAAAATTTTGTACCAGCACTGATGCGTCTAGTTCTCTGCAACCCTTTACGCGTTCATCAAATTGTCTGCATTGCATCAATGCGGTTCTCAGTGACACGGTACATTCCAATCACTTTAGCTTGACTTTGAAGTCTCTTGACAAAAGATGAGCGTAGAGTATTTCATTCCAAGTGTCTGGAACTCCGGGTAAGCACCAATGGCTGCAGTCCTGTGGTGCTTCAACCGGAGTGCCTGGCTCACGATGTTTAGAAGGGTGACCGTCTTTCCTAAACTCTGTTAGATACGTGATGTTTAAGAAATACGCCTTTTTGTTTTTGTTCTCAATTTGTTTGATTACATTGGAAACATACAGATTGTTTGATGTCACGGTCTCCAATTTTGTGTAGTCTGTTTCTGGTGAGGTATTACTGTCACAGTGACCTCCATCATTCCATGCTCCATCCCTGCATGGTCAAATAACATTATTTTCATATAAATAAAACCATAAAATCTTCAAAGTTTAGGCCACTGACTTAATACAGGCCACATAAAGAGAGTAGACACGCTCAGTTCACTGTATGCAAGACAATTTAGTCATTGATGTTATATAGGCATAGCAATGGTAACTGAAGTTGGAAAGTAAAGAAAAAATGTTTGGAGTGAAATTATGACTTCCCATACTTTAGCTGTAGTTTCTTATCTTGTGAAGGCACGGTATGAACAATGGAATAAATGTAGAACTATTATACATATTAAGTTCTATTCCACGGTGCACAATGGTGTTCTAATACTTTGTCTAAAAGCATACTAATCATCCCATTTTGGTTGAGGTGGAGGAAATTATAATTTGCGTGAATGCATAATATAAGCTTTAGTATTAGATATAACATCAACACCTTAATATCCTTGCCTGGTGTCTTTTGAACATGTAAAAGATAGACAATCAGCACATGAACAGACCTGTAATGTACAGGGGAATAGCTCCTGTAGAAGACATGGTTCTTTCTAGGATCTAAATTTTGCAGAACCCATGATTTCCATGTTGTCAGGGACCTTTGAAATGCTTCTGTGATATTCATTGTCATGTTAATACTCTCCTTCTCTTGAAAGTAGAATCCCCTGAAAATCCACACAAAAATCAGCAAAGTACGACAGTCTTCTTCTATTCTATGACACATTATAGCAGAGAATTTGTCATCATTTATGTTGCATTTGATCATACATGATACTAATTTTATAAATATCTAAATATCATTCATTTAACAGAGAGAAGGAAAGAAAAAGAGAGAAGGTCCTACATTTTTACAGTTTTGTCCCGGTTCCACCAATGTCCAGTATTGAATACAAGAATATCGGAATTAGTCCACTTAGAGCCAAGCCAGCGTAGCTTGTCAACTCTAATGACTCCTCGGACACCCTGTGGTGCATTCTTAGGCAGCCGCCCTACGACTACTAGGAAAGGCTCCCGAAAGTATTCAACCGTCAGGTTGTAGTCATGGAAACGGATTGAGAGATAGCCTTTGTGTTTGGTTAAAGGGTTTCCATGTTCTTCATATATAGTTGACATGTTTGAAACTCCATGTGCAAGCATGCATAATAGTGATTCCCATTGGTTTCTCCCAATGGAGTCCCCGGCAAAGACTATACGTCCATTTCGACTCCTCTCTAGAAAATCAGTTGCGTTGAATCTGAAAAAATGGAAAGAAAAAGAGAAATCACATACCAGACTCGTTACTTTGTTATAAGTTTTAATTATTTTTTTTACTGATAACCAAGTACAAACTACAAACACTCTAGGTCTTTCCTTCTCATTTCATACTATAAATTCATGCTTATTTTGATTTTTTAAGTTGACAAAGTTCTTATTAAGAACCTTATACACTTTTGATAAACATGATTACTCTTATATAAATCATTTATTTTCTTTGCTTAAAAAGTAGATAAAGTTGTTTATGTAATATCTGTTATACATGTTTAAGATGAACTTTAACATGAACTAATCATTTATCGTTTAATTATCACAGAAGATAACGTTTACTTTCAGATAAACGAAAAAAACAGCAGTAGAAAATTGAATTCATGAAATTGTTGCATACTCGTGACTTATTTGAAACGTATAACAAGTCTGCGTTGCAATATGGTCATGTACAGTTCTGCTTTAACTTCTCATGCACCTTATTAATCATATGCCATATACGTAAATGCACTCTATACAGAAACATACATTATGATGATGCATTAGCAAAATTACATATAATTGTACCTTGGAAGATGACATTCTTTGGGCTGCCACCGCCAGTTAAGATAGTCTAAATCTGATCGTCCGTTTCTCCGACAACGAAAACCAGGGTCAAGAAAGGGACATTCCTCCGTGTACAATCTTCCCTTGTAGCTTTCGTCGCGAACCCATTCTCCATTGGAAAAATCACAAGCTTTCAACTTATGAATGTCAATAGTAGGGGCAGTAGTTGAGTAGTATTGGTTTTTTGGAAAGATCAAGGAAAAGAAAGCTAAGCTATGTAGTAAATATGATGGTGTAAAGATTAAAAAGGATGTTACAAGAATGAGAAGAAAGAAAAAGAGAAAAGAGAAATGTGTAAATTGTTTTCTGGTGAAAAATGAAAGAGAGAATGTGTTTTGTGGTGGGAGAGAATTGGGTTGAAGAAGATCCATTGAAGAGGAGGGTCGGTGGCTTAACGTTGTCCAACTTCTCTAGTTCCTCAAAATTTTCTGCCTGCGTTTGAGGAATGGATTTATGGTACTATTATCTGTTCACGTGTGTGTTTAAACTATCTACAAAAAGGAAATTCATTAAGAAATGAATGACTCAATATCATATTAAAGTAAATTTTCTAAATATTGAGATTTTTATGATTTGTTATTCTACCTTATTTAAGCAACTTTCGTCCTATACATGACATATCCATAACCTTTTTTCTCTGACTAGACTATATATGATAAATAAAATTTTTTTGATACTTTAACATTTTTACGGTTAAATTTCACCCTTCATTTGAGATAGTCTCCGATTTGACCATATATGATAAATAATTTTTTTTGATACACTGATATCCCTCCGGTTAAATTTCACCATTCATTTGAGATGATGAGTATAGGTAGCGCACAAACTACATATATGGTACAACATAACACATAAATATGATTAAAAAGGAAAAAAATGACAAATATAACATGGTGGTTTTATAAAATCAGTTGCCTACAAAACACTACCCCTCTAGTTAATAAAGATTCCACGGATTGAATACCGTAAGCGTCTCCCATATATCTTCCCTTTACAAGTCACTTCTAACAACTAGTCTTTGGAAGCGAAAATCGAAGGCACGTCCATGTCTTGGATTTTCGTAGGCCCCTATCTTATCCAACCATCTGTGTCTTTCACATATATATATATATATATATCCAGTCATCTTGTCATTTCCTCCTTATCTCACACGTGTCTCATCGTTCTTACAAGTTATGAGGCTATAAATATAGGGAACACCCAACAATCATAAGGATATAAAAGAAAGAGAAAGAGGAAAAAAATACGGACACAATCACACATATAAAGAATTTAGACCAATTCACTACGGATAAGAAACAAAACCCCAACCTAACACATGACCATCATAACCTGTTTTTATAACTAAGAAGTCAACGAGGACATGAATAACGCAGACTAGGCGGCGGAGGGCACATGAGAAAGGAGCTAAGAGAAGACGTTATTTTCATAGGCGTCATCTTTCAATGGAACACGATTTTTTGACCGCGGCGGTATATTTTGTGTCTCTTTTCGTTCCGCCTGCTGGCCTATCGGGATATCAACCTTCAATTTTTACCTAACCTTTTTAATAGAATAAAGAATTCTGATTGGGTCCGAGAAAGCGCATGCAACAACAAAAAGGAAGGGGTCCGTATTGCTCCACCCAGCCCCTCTTAGTTAATGGGGCATAAAGTCCGGCATTAATAGTTATCCCGTGGAAGACATTAGATATACTTGCTAAGACACCTAGCTAGTATTAACAACAAAAATAACAAGTAAGATTCACTCCTTATCAGCATACGCGCTCTTCTGCCTCCTTACTAGATTAAAAGCCAAACAAGCTGTTTTCACTACACTTAGAAAACAAGAGTTAAAAGTTAAAAGTTAGCAATATTTTTTTAACAAATATGACCACTTTTGAGAAAGTAGTCAATAATAACCGTTATAATACAAAACGACGAATGCATATTCGATATACACGTGCTTAACTCTGTTGTTGCGTATGAAGAGGATGGAGATAAGAGATCGCACGTGGATAAAATAGATTAATTTGTACAAGTATGATCACAAAAGTCACATGATGTGTACAATTAATAAGAATACACATATAAATGCTTATTTTGTTCTTATAACTTTACGAGATATGCATATAATGTGTAATATAATTTAAAATATTCATATTCATAATGCGTATTTAAAGTTGCTTAAATTAAAAATGAATATATTAGATTACTCCATTATGATATGCATATTTCGTCTGTTAAAATTGGTCACTTCTTTGAAATCGGCTATTTTATTTTTTGTACCCAAAATGAGTTATTTTTGTCATTCACCTATTAAAAATATTGTGAAATAATTAAAAATTTTATTAATGATGTAAAAACTCATATTACACTACACTTTTACCAATATATTGATAAAGGTTGTTGGGTCTGATCTTGAAAAATTTATCTCCAGTCATCATTGAATATATGATCATTGAATATATGAGCCGTAATATTTTATTACGATAAGCCGATAACTCTCACCTGCCGCAATTTTTATTACGGCAAGTGAAGTGCGGCACATGAGAGTTAAGCCAACGTTGCCTCCTAAAAATTTCACTTAAACTTATATTACCCAACACTTTTACTAATATATATATATATATGGAGCTGCTCAAATGAGAACCCCCATTAATGTGAGAACTGAGATCTAATTTTAGCCATATATTATTTTATCCAAATTAAATCATAATCATCCAATTAATTTTTTAAAATTTACCTTTTTACTTCATCTCTCACAACCATCTCATTTCTCTCCACCCACCATCACCACCGCCTACTCTCACCCATTACCACCATCGCTCCAACCTCGCACCACCGCCTGCCGGTTACTGCCACCCTCCACGCTCCCTCCCTCTCTCTCATCACTAACATCGCCAAACACCACCCCTGCCTCTTTTTCACCACTCACTCCGCCCATTTCCGGTGTCAACTCCCTGCGACCACGCTTTAAGATCTGAAACTACGATCCCGATATGATTTTTCTCCGAAAAAACTTCGACTAATTAAATTTAGACCTTAAATTAGTAATCCATTAAATTTTGCTGAATTTTATTATGGTTGTGTCAATTTTGGTGATTTTGGAGGAGGAGGTGCGACTATTGTGGCGTTTATAATTTATTTGTGCTGATTTAAATTTTATCTGGTAATTTCGTTATGATGTTGGTGGCTGGATTTGGTGGCGAGAAATAGTGGCTGAGTATGGTGATTTTCGTTTGCCGATGGTGATTTTTGGTTTTTCGGTGATAATTTGTTTTATTCTGGTGGTCGGTGCATGGTCGGACAAAGTTGTAGTATGGTGATTGTGGTGGTGATTTTGGTCGGAGTTGGTGATCGTTGCCAGATCTGATGGGAAGAAAGTGGATTAATGTGGTGATTTCTAGTTTCCGGCAGTAATTTATTATTTTATGGTGGTGATTTTTCATTATCCGGTGGTGATTTTTGATTTGACGGTGATGATTTTCTGATGGTCGCCGGAGGTGATGGTGGCCGGATATGGTTGTCACCGGAGGTGGTGGTGGTTGATGGGTGGTTGAATTAGATAGAAGATAGAGAAATATTAAAATTTATAAATATTAAATATTAAATCAATGGTGAGAGATGAATATGTTGTATTTAAATGAGTGGATAGGATTAGATTTCATATCTCATAATAATAGGATTTTCATTGGAGTAAGACCCTATATATATATATATTTATTTAAGTTGATGCGTGGAGATGAGGTCGATCTTAAGACAGTTGCTTATAATTAAAACAAATTCAATATAAATATGTGGATAATCATGTGAACATGAGAACATGGACTTAAAATTTACACGGTATTTTGTATTAAAAGTCATATAACCTCGCAACTCCTTGAGACCGGTGCATGTTTTCTCATACTTATATTATATAAAAATACCAAAATATTTTGATTAATAATAAATGATTTATTAATTATTTGTAAGTTACGAGGTTTTTTAATATATAAACATTATAAATTCTCGATCATCAAGACCTAAACATAATTATTCAATAATCCACTTGCAACAAATGTATTAAGACAACATGTTAGCATAAAAAAAGAGTTAAATATTAAGACAAAATAATACATATAAAAAACGGAAATCGGTTCGAATCGATTTTGTTTCGGAAAAACGAGTATTCAGGAATTCGGAGAGTACTCGGATTACTAACCGATTATTATTATTTTATTAATTTTATCTCTCTTATATTAAATTCATTTTATCTAATTTTTATGTATGTGTATTAAAACTTATTTATATTTTTTATAAGATAATATATATTTATACACAATAATAATAAAAAATTAAGTCTACAAAGGTTGACTCAGTTAATTAAACAGGGAATAATTATCCTCTTAGTCACATGTTCAAATATCACGGGAAGAGAATTTATGAATATGCCTCATGAACCAGAATCTGTCGCTTAATTGTGGTATCTTGGTTCACGCGATTTGCAGGCTATAGGCTATCGCGTGAGTCGTGTGGTTTACCCGCGCACCTACCTGAAGGATAGGTGCTGTAGGTTCTCTAAGATAAAAAAATTAAAAAATTAAATTATTTATTTATACTAATAATTTAAGATCATCCTAAAAATAATATAATTTAGGGAAATTATCAATAATACCTTTTGTTATTGACTTTTCTGGATCGTATCATTTGACATTTTTGACTTCTAAGTAGTACCATTTTAATATTGTTTTGTTTAAGTAATACCACTCCATTAGTCATTTGTTAGAAAAAACAAATGTACAATGGTACCATGGGTAATATATTTTCTCTTATTTTTTTAAAATATATAATTTTCTACTATTAAATATCTGAATAAATAAAAAATAATAAGCAAAAAAATATTACGGTGATTAAAGAAATAACATCAATTTATCTAATTTGAACTAATTCAAGAAATATGAGTATTTATTTATATTGTTTCTAATATTTTCATATTTTGTACTAACTATAATTTGAGTAAATGAGACATGATAATTTAAATAAAAAAAAAATAAGAGATAGGGATATTTCAAATTCTATTAGTATTTATTAATAATATATTTTATTGTATATAATTTTAAATAAGAATAATCATTTTTCAAATTGTTTTCAAATATAAGGTGAAATAAAAAGAAATTACGTATTAAACTCTTTTTTTTAACGTACGTATTAAACTCTTAGTTACGGTGTATTATAAATTTGGGCACGAAACTAATTGATAACTTAAGACGCTTATATGAAATACTAATATGAAGAGGATAAATTAATTAATAGAGGAAATATATGGATAAATTGTGAAAAGTATACAAAATTATATGATTTTGGTAAGGGAAAAAGTTATCACACAGTGGAAACCACTTTTTTTTGGAGACCTTGGAGACCACTTGTGTTCTGCAAGTTAAATATTGTATAAAAACATTGCAAAACATATTATTTTACAAATCATGCTCTACAAAAATCCTTATTTTATTCAAAATCTTGAATATCATATATGTACAACATGTAAAACATTACAAAAATATTTTATTCTGCAAAATATGTTAAGTTTGCAGAACATTTGTTTAGTTTGCTGAACATACACATTCTACTTATTAAAATTAAATGATCTTCAATAATTTTAATGAATTAGTGATATTCGTAAAACATACTTCACAAAATAATATATTTTATAATATTTTGATTGGAGAACATATGTGGTCTCTAACGACTACAATGAAAAAACGGTCTATATAGAAATTTTCTCTTAATCCATATATGAAATGTACCACCTATAAGTCAAAAAATCAAAGGGTACCATTCAGACCAAGAGAGTAATATTCATAATTTTCCTATAATTTAAATAAAGATTATTTGTTTGATAGTTTTTGACATAATAGTCCAATATAAATTAATAAGATTACACGTATCATTAAAATAAACATCTAACACTTTGTAAAAAAAATCAAAAAAATACAATTTCACGTTTAATTCTTTTTGAGATATAATTTTTACAAATTACTAGTTACTACTACTTCGACTTGGCCGCTAGCAAAAAATAGTTGAATCCCGTGGGGAACTGTGGCAACTACAGTGTACTATCAGCGTGGCGGAGTTGCCCCCTTCATCCAACTCTTATGTACTTACTTTAACTTCTCACCTGAATATCTCTATCAATTCATTTTATTGTTAGGATCGTTATATTCCATGTGTTAGATATAATGCACTCCAGGTGTTTGATTGTTTGTCCCAAAGATTTATGTTTGTTTTATCAAATCACTTTATGCCCGCATATAATTTTGCACATTTAATTAGGTTTTAGTCTCATGTTTATAAATATATATGATCATGTTAATTCGAAGAAGCTGCTCGTGTAAAATGCTAGAGGATTTATGCCTTTTTTTAAGTGCATTTTGTTTTTTTAATTTTTTCAGATTAAAATTGGGTGACTAGAAGATCAGGATGAAGCTGAAGGTGGTGTGGAGGAAAGTTTCTGATTACGTTCGATATGATTTGAAAGAAATTGCATTTCCGTCTTCTTTACCCGACCCCCCTCATTTTAAAAAGCGCAGAAAATTGACTTGGAAAGAGCGTTACCTAGTGAGTATTCTTTTCCTTTATCTTGTCAAAGCTATTACTTGAAAATGCTCGAACTGATGTTGCTATTGGTTTATATCAAGCCCTTAGCCTATATCGTCTTATTGTATTACATTTAAGTTAGACAAGTTTTAAGTGTCACTTTTACTACAATAAAATTCCTATTTGCCATTCTATATATGTTGATATGATGTCTTGAAATTAATGGGGCATTTTAAATTACCTTTAGGACACTATCTATGTTACAAATAATAACTATATATTTTGCCTTGTTCAACCAGTAATATGGAAAAGATTAGCAAGTGTTTAAAGGGAGAAATGGAGGTGGTCTCTTAATGTTATAGTAATAATTACCCCCTTTTCTCATGCATTTAGGTGTTTCTTGTGTACATTCAACTGCCCTAGTCTTGCTCGCTCAAGTGAAGACATGCATTTATGCTAGCTACTGAGAATTTGTCTACTTATGTGGAGCAGAGGTTATACTCATGGATTTTGTCTAGTTTAAAATAAGTCCCGAGTTCAGGGAACACTCTACAGATGGAGTTTGATAAAAATCTATGTCCTCTGACAGATCAAGAACTTTTAGAGATCCCGGGCTAAAACTTCTTATTACCGATTTTTAGAGGCCAGACAGGGATTGAAAACTTTCTACTGAACCTAGGCTAGCCTCTCCTTGGTTCTCGCACTGGATGATAATTAGTCTTGTATTAAGGTGCATCTAGTAAATCTGATTTCAGTCAGTTTGTCTTTTAAAATCTGATCACAATTCTTTACATTTTAGTAGTATGCGATCTGAATAACGATGAAATGAACTTCCTTACAAGTCTTTTTCGCCAAGTTCCTTTCAAACATTAATTTTTTTATCATCACTCTTCAGGTTTTAAAGGAAGCATCCAGGTTGTATTGTGCGAGCTGGGTAAGGGATATTGGTCCTGAACTTCGCCCAAATGACTATAAGAAGAAAGAGTGGAGTGAAGATAAGCCCAATGGGGTAGACAGTACAGACAGACAGAGAGAGCCCTCAACGTTAGAAGATCTTGGTAAGAAATTCCTTTAAAATACTGTCTAGTCAACAATCTTAGGGTTCATTGAGCTTGAGTGGTAATCAGTCTACGATAGTACTAGAAATACCATAATTGCTCATCTCAATTGGAAAAAATTATATTATAATTACTCATATCTTCATTATGTTCAGTTGCCTTTGTCTTTACCTAGATCATACAAATTTTGAATATTACTGCATATGTGGTATAGTAGAACTCGGTAAATTTTCTTGGTTGAATAATATCTTTGTGTAGATAATTACTACAATACTACTACGTTTACAATTACGACGTAGGTCATTTTACTTCAGTTTCCTTACTAACTACCTTCCTGTGTTGTATCAGAACATAATGCATATGCTGTTTCTGAACGTAATAAATTTTCAGTTGAGTTCTTATAAGTTACTCTATAGTTTGCTTATAATTTTTTTAGCAATTGCTGCAAGAGGTGGCATGGAGGCTCTTAGGCCAGCTTTGCAGCGTGTTTACATGACAAGAGCTTCAGCTTATAGAGATGGTCTTAAGAGCTTTATACAAGGGTATCAAGAAGGTATTAAAGAAGTCATGGAGAAGAAAGAAGAATATGATTCTCAGCAGAAAGAAGATACTGAAAAGACAGAAGACGCTCAGAAAAAAACATCCTGAATACTCAATAAAGCATATCATTTGTGAGTTTTTCAGCATATCAACTATTGCAAGTTTGCAACTGGATGTTTAGTTTCAGTATGATAGTATGGAAGATGTTGAATGAAGTATCCATCTGTTTTATAGTTTGCAATTATGTAACAAAATCATGGTGACTATATTTATGGAAGATTCCAGCATCTCCCATTTCCTTTCCAACACTTGTGCCATTTCGTGAAAGTTGTGACGGTATCTTTTTTTTTTGCCCTATGTCCATTTTATAAAACTTGTTTCCTTTTCATGCATGCATTTAAAAAAAATTAGAACTACAGTATCACTCACAGTTTCATTCATAATATGGGAGCTGAAAGCTCTTATTCTTTAGTCACTCCTGTGATAGATAGCTTATCGCTTCATTTTTCGGAATGGAGTTGCTCCTGTGTGTCATCTTATGCCTTTTTGGGTGATAAATACTAATTTGTATACAAACATCAAACTATCTTAGCTTCTGATTAGCTAATACATTGTCTATGTTTTGTGAGTGTCCGTATGCTCCATTTCTGGTGGCATAGTGACCAATTTGTATTATTTAATTTAACCTGGATATCTTTGCAATTAACTCCTGATCTGACCGAATAAATGGACTCTAACGAGCTGGTCTTGGGATAAAAAGTATCCTAGGTAGAGATGGCATCTTACTAAGTTTTTTAGATGTTAATTTGAATTTCATTTCTGTATGTTTGTCATGTTTAATATTCTTGTGAAATTTAATTCTTAGTTGCATTTCTACAGACTTGTTGTCATTTTTCTAAACAACCCTCCCCCCTCCCTACCGGCGACAATTTTCTTGTGTTTTCTCTTCCTGAAGCCAAAATAAATTAAAAATTACCCAGTATAGGACTGGGGAAGGCGATGGAGGATTCCCCTTTCCATGTCTGTTCAGGACTTATTTCTTTGGTTTGTGATAAAGTTGAGCTTCTAGTTGCTTATTCAAATTAAAAGTAGGGAGAATGGGAAATGTGGACTTTATGTTTGTGGGACTTTAGGGCAGGATGGGAATTTGCAAAGGGACCCTGGTAGCAGTTGATGAGAAGAGAAATTGAGGTTGTCAATCACAGTACACATACATGCAGAGATTGAATTAGGAGATTAATAAAGGTATGAAATAGTTGAAAGCAGACGAAGAGTCTTAGTGCCATTAAATTAGGTCAGGGAGTGAAGTGGGACTAATAGATGCTTGAGAACGACTTGCATAATGTGAAGAGCAGCTTTGCTGGACCAATTTACGGTGTTGCACTTTCCAGGTAACGTGGTATGAAACATTACAAATGTGATATTGTCAAATTGTACCATTTTTTTCCCAAGTTTGGGCCTCATTTCTGTTGCCTGACTCAGATATGTGGACATATCTATTTGGTAGTTGTTGGTGGGGGCTTATATTGCATGATTCAGGTCTTTTGATAATAAAAGTCTTGCATTCTTAGTCACATGATTTAAGATTCCTCTTCCATCTTATGACCCTGTAGCTTTATCACTGGTTCTGAATCCTTGGTTGAAAGCATCTATTTTTTGGTCTGTTTTTTTTGTTATATCTGGTATGCTGCGTCGGTTCAGGGGTTCTGATCGGTTCTTTCGTGCGAATTAGTGTTTACGATTATTTAAATAATTGAGAAAGAGCCTGCTTGTTGGACCCTTTGTTGGTTCTTTGGTACTAAATTTTGTTTATAAATATTTCGGAAATATGGATCAAGAGTTTGAAATGATCGTTTAGCAGGTGTTTGAGGAGATTGACTCACATGCTCCGCAAGGTAGAAATAAAATTGACAATAAATGCATGGTTTTCTTATGCTGTACTTAGGCACGACTAATTACATTTCCTCACTGTTAGTTTTGAGGGCTGTGTTTAATCTTTCTTGTTAACTCTCCATCATTCAAGGACCCTGAATTCGCAGAGCCACTAATTGCTTGGACACACTACTGACAGTGGAGACCATTCGGTTGCATTCTTGTCTTAATCGAGATGGGTCCATTTAATCAACTGATGTTTTTTCACTATTCGCAAAGGTAATACATCCCTTTCTATGCATCCTTTGTTGTTTTTTCTCAGCTGCTTGGTTGCTCCTTGTGTCACAGTTTCTAAATTTACTTGCAACTTGTTCAAGCATGTGACTGGGAATTGGTAACCCTGTAGCCATTACTTCATGGGGGTTATGAGTCTGGAATTATTAAACATGTTGGATATGTTGCATATCCAATTTAATTACAAATTTTGTTAGGTTTTAAATATTTGCATGGTTGTAAGACATTAGAAGACATATAACTGCAACTGAGCAATTGCAGTTACATGTCTTTTTACAGAATAGGATAATTAGGTTAAATGTATGGCTCTCAGTCACATTCTTATATTTATCTCTTAGGAAACCCCTTTATCTGTATTATGAGTAAGCCTCTATCGAGGAAACGGATATCCCACATTTATAGGAGTATTAAAATTTTTAATTGATGTACCTAATTCTCATCTGACTAACAAATGGACTTAAATTCCACAACGAACATACAAATCCAAGAAACATGTTGATTTCCTCTTTTGTCCTTCACGAACTATAAGATGTGATTGGCAACACTATAAATATCACGATCTTATTATATCACCGTCTTTAAAATTAAGTCATTGTTGATGCCAGTAATTTCTTATCTCCAAATTTAATTCGATTTAGAAATTTATTTAGGACTGTGTATCTGCAACTTTTAAAAAATGAAGCGAACACCGCAAGAATAGAGTATGAAGTCATTACATATTCTTAAAATGTACGCCCTTTCCCTCTTTACTTGTCCATTCTAAAATTCTAGGAGCAGTGTAAGAAACCTGGACTGAATTACACCTAATGTAACTGAAGAATAATAATAGTGAAAGCACTAATGCAAAAACTAATTAACGGTGATTCTTGATCAGGGTTGGCAAAATTTAGGCTATGAGAAGTTTAGGTTTGAGGTTTGTTAATCTCGTGTTAAACAAAAAAAACCGTAAATTTACAAAAGAAAACAAGGTAAGCACTTAAACTATGAACATTCCTAAAAAGCAAAGATAATATTTGTATTCCATCTTTTTGGAAAAGAGGGATGAAGAAGAGTGGGCTTAGTTGTGTCAGAGTCATCCAACCAAAGTCATTTCCTCTCCATACCCACTACTACTAAACCAAGCAACCATTTTTTCCTACTTGTTATGTAAAGCAAAATATGTGATATGATGATGGTGAATTCTGTATGAAAGATCTGTAGGTACAGAATCTCAACAGTAACATTCTGTATATGTTGAATCCTGGTATTGCAATGTACCGTACCAATTTATTCTTACTTCTTCTTGGGCAGTTAATTCTACATCTGGTGGCCCCGTCTCCTTGTCTTTTCCTCTGCTTTCACCCGCACCATCAAACAACCCTCCCTCCTTAACATTCTGATCCTGCTGCAATAGTAAGTAAGTAGTAGTAGCAAAGAGTCCTTCATTTTTTCACTTTTTTTTTTTTTTTTGTTTCACTAAATTAAAAGAGGATGAAAAAATGTAGCTAATGCATTTGTTTCCTCAGTGGTCTAAATAGTCAAATCTTGGTTGTCAACATCTGGAGATCTTATCCTTGGTAAAACCTCATCTGATTGACATCTCTTGAGAAGTTGATATCCTGTAGCAATGATACACCAAGTGTGAAAATACAGCAATTATTAGCACCCCCTCCTTTCCTTTAATGAGGATCAAAAGCATTGACATTATATATAAACAGTGTTGAGCACATTTCTATAAATATAAACCTCATTTTTTTTATATCTCCCATTCCTAAGGTGGACCACATATTAATTGATGATAGAGATAGCTCAGTTATTGCTACATGTATTTCATTACAATTTCTGAATTCATGTGTGTTGTACACATATAAACAATATTTGCATTTTTCTGTATTGTCAGGGGGGCATCATTTCCAATCACTTGTTGACTATAAGAGTTTAAGAACCCTGACTCACCCAAACTAGAATCTTCCTTTGGAAAGATACCAGAACCAGATCAACTAATAAATACTCTATCCCTTCCCATTTTTAACATAGTGAAATTTCCCTGGAGGTTTGGTTTTTATGGTTCATTCCTAGTTTGCAATCTGGTTAAAAACAGGCTTGGTCAGAAAGTATTGGACCTGAAATGCTCATCCATTTATTGACTACCCCCTTTATATGGGAAAACTTACTATCCTATCCTGTGGATCTCACCACAATTGCTTCAGAATATATCTACTGCATGTGGACCAATCTTCTGACTTTCAGTACATAGGTAAACTAGCTACTGGCTAGCTAGGTTAATCCCCAAAGTTGTTTATTTGATGAGTTCATATCCTTTTGGCCTTTTCTCTACACACACCAATGAAACTCATGTGTTACTTTAGTAAACAAAGTTATTTACCTTCCCCCTGGGGAATTTATATACCATATTATAGACTATAGTGTCTAAATACTTACAAACTCATATAGATGTAGTTAAATACTTGCTGCATGTTGTGTGTATATCATTTACAGCTTGCCTAGGGCAGGTGGGTATGTGTGTGTAAATATATGATTAGCTGGTGTAGCAAGTTATCCCAAAATTTCTGCAATATCCTTCAATTTACTGTAAGTACAGTGAAAAGATATTACTTACTCATCCAGACTGACCAGATTTGGCGAGACACTGGAGTTTTCTACTGTTCTTTTTTAAGTCAGATATGGGATGGACCTACATTTTCCCCCAATAAAATACTACATTTACTAATTCTACTTCTTACTTCTGTTTCAAACAAGTTACATACATGTTAGTATGTTACTACTTGCATAGAACAACATATTTTCTGGTGGACATATCAGTTTCTGATTCTTATACAAGTTCTTGATTTTTATACAAGTCTGAAAACCATATTTTTAGAAGAATGAAATGTTTTTGTATATAATTCTATGCTGAGGCCAAGAAAATTGAAATATTACATTCCAGGCTCAGCTACAGTTTGTTTTGAATATACATTTTGATTTTTTTTCCTTTTGCTAATTATACATTCTAATTGCTTATGTACATGTATATAGGTCAAGTTCTTTCCCTCAGTTACAAAGTAACTTATCCTATTACCTTGGCCAGTACTGCTTGATTTGGGTGTATAAATAAATGTTATTTCCTCTTTCTAACTTGGACCTTGAAAACTGTCTTTTATAGCTGTGTACAGTGAATTTCATTTCTGAGTACCGCTAGATATTTCAAATAGATTTACAAATTTTTTCCCAAATGACGCAGCAGCACTATATATAACAAATTTTGATTCACATGCGAGGGGCTCATATTATATGATTCATATGAGGGGGCCTCATATTATAGTTATGAAAGTTACCAAATTACACATTTGATGAACATATGGGAACATTGTGAAGACCTTTTACATTTTTCTCATTTCATTTTGTTAGTTCTTGAGATGCAAATCTAATTTGCAAAATTGAATATAATAACGGTTCACTTGTACACAAACACACACATAGAAATTACTATAAGTTATCCAGGATAAAGTTGTCCCATTAGGAGAGACACAAAGCAAACTTAAACATGAATAGCTGGCATATACTACTAGTATAGTTGTTGTTAGCTCTCTGCTAGTCAAAACTACAATGGCTTACCATGTGATGACTACTATGATGCTTTGAAACATGAGCTCCTCCATTAGAGTAATTATAATGCTGGTGGAGGTGGACATGAGCCTGATCCTGGTCCTGATCCTCACTCTGGTTCGAACCATCTGCACCCACGCCTGGTTCGTCCGATTGGCATTCTAAATTCACCCCAAATAGCCTCACCGTCTTGGAATTCCCACCCCCAGCTGTTGTTTGATTCTGCGAACCACCTCCTCCTCCTCCTCCTCCTCCTCCTATAGTAACAACGCCACGTGCATGGTATACACTTAATCAAATTTACATTTTACAGCAATATCGATAATTAATGTTAGAAATCTTGACTAGAACAAACTTGTTTATATGACCGAAGAAATATTTAATGATGAAAAAGGGCAATTAATAGTAAGGTGGGGATTCGGATGTTATTTTCGGTCGTTCTAGAATTTATTAAAACTGTATCAGGAAACATACCAGAAAACTAATAAAATGTGTCGTTTAATTGGGTTGTAACTCGTACGAGACATTATTAGACTAAACATATCCTGTATATCGTACGCCCTGTAAATTAGGTTGCGCAACACTGCTGCTCCTAATTAACGGTAGAAAATTCCAAAAGAAGATAGGGTTTGAGCTAGGTTGAATAATACCTGGTGCATGAAGGCAGTGAGCTTGGTAATTCGTAACAGCTGGCTGCCCGTTTGAAACTACTGTTGCATAAGGGTAGCCTGAGTAGTAAACTCGGGTCCATCCACCACCTGACTGATTCACCGTGTTTTCCGGTTGAGGCGGAGCAGCGTTCCGCCTCCTCCAGCCAACAAAGAAGCGGTCACCGTCGTCCCGGGACCTCTCGAAAACAACAACATCACCAGCATCAAGTCTTTTTTCTTTAACAAAACGGCTCCAACCTTTAGTTAAAACATAGCTCTGACTACTATTCCAATAAGAGTAACGAAACCTCCATGTCTTGCCTGACTCATCCTCAAAACTCAGCAACAATCCCTTCTCCACCGATTCACCACCGCCATTGCCCCCGAGGGGGAAGTACTTTTCGGCATGTTGCTTTGGAATGACCAAGCGATTCAGCTTGCCAACATCACTCGGTGTGAGCGGCTTCTCAAACATAGACTCTTTCTGTATGTATATAACGTGCTCAGCCGAGTCTTCTTGAACTCTGTGTTGTTCTGTTTCATTTTGATGATTAAGGTTAAAACTGAGAGGGGTGGTTTGGGTATTTAGTCGGTGGTTGAAGTTTGTGTTTGTAGGAATTTGGTCCATAATGGGAGTATGATGTTGGTGTGTCCACCACTGTGTTGGTGGAAGCTCTTGGTTTATGGACATGTATATGTGTGTAAACCTCTGAGAGAGAGAGAGAGGCTATGGAGGGGGGGGGGGGTTGGTTGTGGCGGTGAATATGATTTTGATGGGGGAAACTGTGGAAGGCTATATAGACTGAGGGGGTAGCTGTGGATGAAAATATGGGGAATAAAAGGAGATAGTTACAGGGTGGGGGGGGGGGGGTGAGTATGCATTATATGTACTTATTGTGCAAGTACGAAGGGTGCTGAAAATCAACTTTTAAGGTTTTGCGTAATGAAAAGTTTCAAATCATTTAAACAAACTACTACTACTACTACCTTACAAAAAAGATACGTACGCCTCTCATTTTTATTACTTTCGGCTACTTGCTCATATCACATATTTGTAACTAAATAATACCATACCCCATGTACGTATATTAAAATTCATCTTACATACTATTATGGTTTGCATGTCAATTATACGTTGTATAATGTAAATTTGTGCCTTACATTTTGGGAATCAAGATTATGAAACACAATAACAATATTTACGAGTTGAAATTAGGAGTGTGTAAATTAAGATATGTAGTTTTATGGTAAAAAAAAACACCCAAAAATACACACAACGAGAAAATGAGTGGTAAAGCATTAATCATGCAGAAGGGTGTGGTTTACAGTATGATTGAATCTTATCAATACATACGTAGGTATACATGTTTTGACTTTTAATTTACCTATTGTATGACCAGGACCTCTGTTCAAAATATTCAATATTCGACCATAGGAATTAATTAATTAATCTGTTAAATAAATATAGTTTTTAACAATTTATTTGAGAGGAGATTGTTTATCCACAAATAGTGATGGGAAGGTTAAAACTTAGAGAAGTTGAATGAAGGGAACATTAATGGGGCTAGCTAGTTGCTTAATAGATAAGAAAAAAGAAGTCCTGCAGAAATAAACCAATTGTTGTTTGAATGGTTGCTTGGTACTTGGGTGTTAAATTAATACACATACGAAATACTTGTGAATGTATGATTTATTAAGACGCATGTTACTTTTTATCTCGGCTGTCTTAGCATAATCATCCCCCTTAGAGTTGGGACCAACCTCACACCCCCCCTCCGCTTTCGATATCTACACCGTTATATATATATATATATATATATAGAGTAAAGTTCTATGGAGTCCACCTTTAATTGAAATCCTCGGAGTCCATATATGTTTTGCAAGTAAAATATAGCTTAAAATATTGCAAAACATATTATTTTTCGACAAACATCACTATTCTATCAAAAATCTTGTAGATTGCATACATTTTACAAGCAGAACATTGCAAAAATATATATTTTACAAAACATGTTTAGTTTGCAGAACATAAATGTTCATGTTGCAGAACATATTGCAGAATATACATATTGTACCGTAAATATATGAGATTTGCATGATTTTGTTGAAGTTATGCTATTTGTGTAACATGTTTTGCAAAATAACACGTTTTACAATATATTTTATTTGCAGAACGTAGATGAACTCCGAGGACTCCGATAAAAAGGTGGACTCCATAGAACTCAGCCCTATATCCTATTTTGAATTCTGAAATTTTCAGAGACAGTTTGGATCATCATATTTCAACACGATATGGTGAAAACGTAATTTTGTTATACTTTTAGTATATTAAAATGTTTCTCCATCTTATTAAGAGGATTAAAGTTTCATTATCCAGACGGTCATTTGGTACACACGTACATCAACTATTTATCCAAAACAGCTTTAGGGATTTGTTGTTTAAATATGTTATAAGATCCTCGTCATAATCACAAAATCAGAACAACATTTTACGGGGTGTTTAGATATTTTATTCCTATATAAAATTTATTATTTTGTTTTTATTTTTCACAGCATACTAAAAAAATTACTCCCTCTATCCTATTAAATTTTATACATTAATTTTCGGCATATTTTTTAATACTCCTTTAAAATATAACTCCATAATATTTTTAATTTTTTTTTCTGAATAATTTTTTTTTGTTTGAACTTTTATTCAAAAAAAAGTATTATGAAACTATAATTTATAAAAGTGTTGAAATACACACAAATAGTAAACGTAGAGGACGGAGGTAGTACTCTTTTTTTTTTTTTGATTTGAGGATAATTTAAGAACCCTGTCGACCCCTCTGATTCTGACACTTTGGGATGTTATAATACTACAGGATGCAAGCTGTGTGTTTTAGAAGTCCAGTCAATAAAAAATTGGAGTATGAAAGATGAATAAAATAGATTACGAACTTTCATGTAGAGTCCCTGCAGTGCAGTAGTAGTGTATAGATGCAAAAATGTGTGTGTAATGGTAGCAGCAGTAGAGTGTGTTGGGATCAGGATGAGGGGAGGGGGGGGGGGGTTGAGTTTAGAGTGTCGGGTGAATGATCAGATCTGCCAGCTTGCCGCCCTATCTGCCTGCTATACTTGCAATCGGATGAACTCAAGTAAATTACACATATACAATGTATATTCACTTAGGAATTTCAAAAATTGAAACTATTTAATTAAAATAGTAATATATAAATGATCGAAAATGGAATAAATTACATAAATAATTTTGAACAATTTACAATGTTGTAACCATGATATTGAGAGGCAAAGGGCAAAGAAAAACATATAAGTTGGTGGAAAAGAATGAATCACGTGGAAGAGGACAGCAGTATGATTGATGTTAGGCCATTCCTTAGTTTATCAACTCCCCCAAGAAAAAGATTGGCATTGGGCCTCTCAATCCTCCTCCCCCCCCTCCCTGTCTTTTATTTTTAGTATACCTTTTCCTATATTCATCTCCACAAAACAATGAATGACTAATTAAAATACTGTAGTAGCTACCGTATGACTAAGATCTACAATAATCTTGTCTTTTCAGCTTTTAGCTCCGATCTTTACTTTCTTTCTCTCTGTGTTTCGCCGTATCCGCTCTACCCCTGTAAAAAAAACCGCCTCGGTTTCTAAAGTCAAGCACTTCCTTTTGCTTTTAAGTTTCTGATTTTCTCTTTATGGATCAACTGCAAACATTATACTTCTAATTTATAGTCACCTCACAAACAATTTTTAATTTGATTATGTTTGGGTACACTAAAATAGTCACATACTATTTTCATTTCGAAATAACTGTTTTCAAACAGATTGTTTTAAGATGAAATTTACACCGTATGAAATTATTGGATCACTAATTTTTATTTTTAAAATAACTCTATATCATAAATAATTGTGTAATTAATAATCAATGCAATAAATGTGTATACTACTAAGATAATATTAGAGTTTTTCATTATCTGTGAATTTTTAAAAGTAGACAATTATTTTAAAACAAAAGAAATATATATTTAATCAGATGTTCGTATCAGATTACAGACCTCAACTAATATTTAATGAAAATAATATAATAATTTATAATCGTAATTTTCAACTTAAATCCGAACATTAAAGAGATAATATGTATCATGTTAAGGAGAGAGAAGAGCGGGGTATTTTGTCCGTGTAAATACAAATAACTTAAACAAGGGCTTTGATTTGCAGAGAAAATAAGACGGAGAGGAATTATATGAATAAATGAATGGAATAGAAAAGGAACAACCAACCCCGTTACCAGTTAGCATTCGTGTTCCATTCCAATCCTCTCACATTTTCCTCACTCACATCACACTCTCACCTGGACCTTTGTCTGTCTCCATCTCCCCCCCCCCCCCTCATTCATATTTTATCATCTCCCTTTCCTTACTAACACATGTGACTTGGAATCTTTTATTTATTATTAATCATTGGTCGGGTTACAACAACAACTATTGTTTATAATTTTCATTACTTTTATTACACAACTACCCTAACTTTTTGTATCATCATATCATTCTAAATTAAAAATTTCACCATTTCTTAAAGGTAACAATTCCGGGATGGTTAGGATGTGTCAAGTTCAGTTTTGTTTACATGTTCATCATGATAGTCCACTTGAGTCTTCCTTTTTTAGATTTTCAACATGAATTCCATTCACTTTTCCTATATATCACTACCCGAAATCATATTCATACTCTGTTATACACGGACAAAGTTGTTACCGATAAGATTTTTACCTAGTGACGAATGTTCAAATTCCGTGGATGTTAAGTTCGATTTCATCCTTACAATATGTACGGTTCTTGTGACTCATTTCCATGAAAAACACATATTAGGTTGTTTACTAAACACGTGATTAATTGAGCGCGATGAGATAGCTCAGTGGTTAAGGGCTTATGTCTTGTCGTCCCAGTTTCTGGGTTCGATTCTCGCTCACCCCGAAATTTATTAGGACATATATTCAATTGTAAGGTGTATAAGCTAAATTAGTCAAAAAAACAAGTGATTAATTATATAAAAATGGTGCCCTAGATAAAATAAATGATGAAATAAAAGAAATTCTAAAAAAAAAAATATTAAATTGGGTCTAAAGAATCAAAATGAATCTGATATACTTTGAACAGAGCATGTGTGACATGAAATGGTATGCAAAAGCCACCTAAAATATCCAGGGGGGCAGATAGATTCAGAAGCCATTATTTTCCTTCCCTGTCAAAAGTTTGATTCATGTTGAGTAGTTTGCTCCACTCACAAACTTGTACACATTATATACGGATGACCATGGGGACAGTTGAATAAAATAAGAGGGGTGGAACAAGACAATCCCAACATATATTTGGGGAAAGTGATGAGTTTGAGTAATATAATCATAATATCTGCATTGATTTCCTCAACTTACTATATTTATGCACCTGGTCCTGGTCCGTAAACACCATCCCTCTCATCACCTGCATTGCATATCTATCTATCTTCTTGTTTTCTTTTACAGATCCATGTTCAAACCAAACTATGCCATGTAGGTTGGTTATTAACCGCAGTACGATAAACATGAAATTTTTCTATTTCACCCAAAAAAATTATTATAACAACTAAATAATTATGATATAATATATCATGTAGGTGACGATTTTGATTTCTCTTCGGGTTCTTATTTTATATCGAATATATCTGATTTTTTTTAGTCTAACTCCGATCCACCTGCCCGAAACGGGTTCAAAAATTGTGATACGAACCCGACCATATCCAAGTAACCCGAAACTAACATGTTTGACTCGAAATTTAGAATAAACCAATAAATTAGAATTAAAAAGTTTTTATTTGTAACATTACAAAAATAAAAAATTGTGCTAAATTAACATAATAAATTAAAATGTAATAAAACACAATATTAAAAATATTTTATAAATAATAACCAACCATGTATATACATTATTATTATATATATATATTAATTATTTAAATAAACTGGTCGGGTTCGGGTATTTTGGGTCAACACGAAAACGACCCGATTTTTTCGGGTAAATTTTTACCCAACCCGAACCCGACCAGAAAGTCAAAAATCCCGACCCTAATTCGTACTTTTTACGAGTTAGATTCGTGTCGGATTTCGGATCATGTTTGATTTTGCCATCCCATTATCATATTAAGAGTTACTCCATGTCCTATTAATTTTTATACACTTTTTTTTTGAATTATCTCATTCAATTCTATACATTTCAATACTTATAAAAAATGTTAAAAATATTTATAATATAAAAACTTATCACACCCATTTACGTTCACTAATTTCTTCCACTACAGTTATTTATACATTAAAATGTCAATGTATTAGAAGAAAATAATTTTCAGGAACCGTAGATAAATACGCCATTGGTATATACTATCAAGAGTTTGACAGAGATTCGGACTTATTTTATATAAACACAACGATATCTATAATCTTGAGTGAACATGTATTTATGTAGAAATCATTAAAAATCAAATTTACAGTTAATTATATTCCTTAACCTTCATGGTGATTAGTTTGTTAATTGCAATGATTCGTCATACACCAGTACAATGTAACAACATAAGTGTCCAAAAATGTACTTAGGACTAGGATCAGTGTACGCAAATCTATAGGTTGATACGCATCTTCCCTAGATATATATTAAGGACCTGATCTCTTAACCCTTGAATAATTAGGGTAGATTTACTCATTTGGATAATCATGCAGTGGCATTTTCGTAGTTATGTGCATAAGTCTGATGAATCGAAGTCATTTTAGTTGGAGAACTAGAAAGTACAATTATTGTTATGTAAAACTGATTATCTATTCAATTATTTATATGTGAAACTGCGGCCAAAAAGCAAAGATAAGACACTGTTAAAACAAATACTAATAACAATCCTAACAATTTGTTATTTTGAATTTCATTGAGGTTGCTTAAGTTTTCTGATAATAAATCTTACGTGACCTGAAATCACACCTGTATTACTGTATATATTCTTGTTATCTTATAGGAGCATTTCAACTCATAAAGAAATAAAAATTTCGTTCTAAAAAATGACCGATAATTTATCTTAACATTAGGGCTGTCAAACGGATAATTCGGATACGGATATGCCTATATTCGTATCCGTATACGTAATCATCGGATTCGAATACGGATAATATCCGCTTTATTTCGGATACGGATAATTTCCGCTTTTTCTCGGATACGAATACAGATATTTCAGACGAATATCGAATTTTTTGAATTTTTTTGTTGCCCCTACCGTTTTGACGATGATTATAGAACATTTTCAACGATTAAATACACATAATATATTTATATCTGTATAAAGTAAATGTACAATATATATATAATTTGTATAATGTATTATTTAATATATATACACACACTATAAACTAAAAAAATAAATTTTAAATTATATATACTTTTATATTTATATAATTTAAATATTATGTATAATTTAAATATCATATATGTATTTAGTTTCGGATTCGAATATCCCAAATTCGGATACAGATAATATCCGCTTTTTCTCGGATACGAATAATATCCGTTTTTTCTCGAATACAGGTGCGGATTTTTCGAATTTTTTTGACAGCCGTACTTAACATAAGTAATGTTCTGAAAGAAATGCGAGTGGATGCTATGTTAACCATTTTCGAAATTAGTTGAGATGCGTTCTGAATATTCCTTCACCAAAAGAATTAATAATAATAATTTGTGACTTATTAAAATTATAGATAATATTTTTTTACTGACCTTCATTCATCAAAGTTGTGAATTGTTTTACTTATTAAAAATATATTTAATATCTTTTTATTGACATTTGTTCGTCGAAATCGTGAATTGTTTTTCTTTGGGGAAAATATCAAAGAATGAAAAAGAAAATTAAGCGTCAAAACATATGCAAATGAAATATATTTTTTTCACCAATGTTAATTAAACGATTAATAAAAAGTGTCTAAAATTTTAAGATATTAGAAAAATATCCAATATAATCTTATATCACTTAGCACTCTCATTCATTTTGTTTGATAGTTTGATTACAACAAATATTACAATTATTAATACAAATATCAACGACAAATGCTCTCATACTAACTATGTTAAATAATAAATTATTGTAAAATCTTAAGGTGTCAAACATGATCTTATACCACTTTGGGACACAAACTAAGTGGTTTAGGATGAGAAGAATGAACGAATAGGGTTGAGACTGCGAACAGATACAAGGCGGGAGGGGTGGGGGACCTTTGGTACATAAATGGGCACACCATCAAACGTGATATGTATAGAGGCTGTGTGTAACTTGGTTGCTGGCATGGACCATCTGCATTTGTTACCCGCACCTTCCTTGCTCCTCTCTCTCGCACACACATTTCTTAGTAATTGTTTTTTTTTTGTTTTCTTCCTGGCTCTCCCGAGCAACTAGTTTCATAAGCTTAAATTCTGCTGCAGGACACTCTAAAATATTTGTGCTAGCTCTTCTGACATTTCTACGGCGCTGCAAATTAAAGGCTGCTTCCACAAACATGCATGCAGTCATTGTAATTCGGCTCAGAATATATACCACCTGCAACATCTGTAAAGTTCTAATACACGAATATATGCATGTAAAATTTAATTTTGATCAAGTTATGGGTTTTATATATTTATTCTACTGAAATCTAACTAATCTACTCATAAGTTATAACCTTATAAGTTATAATAACTATCATCAAGTTGCAAATATGTAATATTCTCATAAGTTCTTTTTAAGTGAAAATAATTAAATACTTTTGTGACTACACTAATTTTGAACAAAAGATCATTGTCCCTGTGAGTCTGTGACTACATAAATATAAATACGAATATATTTGTTCTTGCGTTTCCAGTTGGACAAAGGAGTTGATTTAAACGCGTGCAATCCTCAACAAAACGAAGACAACAAAATGTGGGTTAGGTCCCTGTGACAGAAGGAGACACGAGAAAAAACCAAAGGCATAAACGCCCTGAATCTGACACTACCCTATTTACGCTGAATTGGCCTAACCCCGCCGCTAGCTGCCCTACCTTCACGGCTTTACTTACCACTCAGGCTAGCTACGATTTTAGTCATTTACCTCCTCCATCTACGATTGTTAAAAGCTGACAACGCAACTTATATATTTCGTGTGATATGTGACATATGTCCCTGCAGTTGCATACTCTGCCACCTAAACTTAACTACAGATTTGTTTGAATTACACTCTTTGCGCACTTTTACCTGATGCATTGAACGTTATTACTAAATAATAATAATGATTAAAAATAGCACATCTACTTCTATACTCTTTTTAAATAAGGTAAACCTAATTTTGGTAGAACGCTGTAGTACCATAATATCAAATATAATACTTCCTCTGTCCCTCTCATTTGTTTACAGTTTTTTTCACATGCTTTACACGCATTTTAAGTCAACTATAAAATATACTTCCGTAATTTATTTTTAAATTTTTTTTTTTTTTATAAAAGTTTGAACATTATATTTTTATTTATAAGAAAAAAAAATTAAAAAATAATTATACAACCACATTTAATAAGAGTATTAAAGTGCGTGCCGAGTACCCGCCCCCAATGTAAAGAATTGAGGGGGACGGAGGGAGTAAAATTAATTGATTTTACTCCAATTTAAGTTCCATCCCCTAAAAATATAAATTAATTATACTTAATTATTTAATTTTACCTCCTATATTTTACTCTAATTCAAATATGTCTACGTAATAATTAAAATATAAATTATTACTAATTATCTAATAATAGGACCAAACTATATAACTAATTATTTATTTAATTTAATTTTCTAATCTCAACTTGTACTTCAGTGATTATCCTGTGAGATGAATTAGTCTAAAAGCAAGGCTAGATATACAAAAAAAAGTTACAACAAATTGTTACAAAATGAGGATAATGTGACGAAATAATTCAATTGATGATATTAATGTGATACAGGGGATTCATTTATATATAGTTAATAAAAATAAAATTTTATATAATATTATTTGTATGACTATTTTAGGAACTAATTATCTACCTCCAATATTTTTACTAATTAGAACGCAAAGAATGTATAACAACATGACGAGTTCTGCCGACTTGCAACTAAAAATAGAGATATTATACGTTAAATTCTAATCTATATTGCAAAATAGGAATGTATAACGATGGCTAGTATTTTTATGTTACGTTGAAATATAAGTGAGATGTATTGGGGGGCACTTTAAGATTTTTGTAATTTCGTATATAATCCGCGAGAACCAAGCATTCATCGTGCACTTTTAGACAACTCCAGCTAGATATATGATAGTACTATAACACAACCCAGCCCTAAAAATTGTCGAACAATTTCCTACAAGACATGTGAGCACATTAAAACAACACAAATTATTACTAGAGAATACCAAAATATGTGTTGGAAAATATTAAATATCTTGTGTCCATTAATTAACACTCTCCGAATTATCTGATTCATGTCAAGAGAACTTTTATCAATCTTTTTCCCTTCAAAAGTTTTGTTGAAAAATTTCTATAAAAACGATTTTTTTATTGTTAATTTATATCTGTTAGAAATGAAAAGGCTAGGATGTTGGAGATGTTTCTAATATGATTATACTAAATTATAAAGCTCATTCTAATAATAGACATAATTATATATATGTATAAGCAATCTTGATAAATTACTAATTTAGGCTTAATCCAGTGACGTGTACATAAACTGAGACATAGTACAAAATGACAATTAGTATCAAATTAATTTGGCGCCGAGTATGCGAGTATGCCTTTACTCAATTACTCCAACACGGGAAATCAGATGAGGTTAATTAGAGGTTAAAGTCTTGATTTAGCCAATAATAGTAGATCTGAACTTAAATGATTTATTATATATTAATTCTCGAAATTTTATTAAATACATATGAGAACTTTTAAAAATTTAAAAATGAAACTTCCAACCATTGAGATATGTTCGATATACGCCCCAACACTATTTTCATTCAAAACATTCAGAAATTTTATATCGGACATTCTGATAAGGGTAAGGAAGCAATTAGCCTAAGTTTTATAATGTTACACAGCAAAAAAAATGTTATATACATAAAAACCTTTTCGGTACACACAATTATATTCAACATATCAATTAGACGACTTAAAACCACATAAAAACAACACTTAATTAACGCAACAAAAATTTGAGATTGGATTTATTTTACAAAAATGTCAAGAAAAGCTGGTAATTACACCCTACTAGTATGTTTCTTAATCCATAATTGTATGCATGCTTTCGATTATAGTATAGCCGATATTGTTTATATGATCAATTTTGTCTATTTGAACTCAAATTATATAGTTTATCAATCTTGACTTCATTTATCTGTACAAGTTCAATTAAAAAACAATCCACTTTCTTTGATTATTGTCGGGAGTTGATATTTGAATTCAAATTACATAGTTTATCAATCTTAACTTCATTTATCTGTACAAATTCAATTAAAAAAAACAATCCCCTTTCTTTGATTAATGTGAACTTATTTCCTGGCAGGAAGTTATTATGGCTCCCTGTTGTGTAAAATATGCTTTAACATAATAAGCTTAAATCACATTGAAAATCCTATGATTTAGTTAACTTGTAATTTTATGAAAGATGTAGTGATGTTTCTTTAGTCTGTAAAATTATTTGAATACAGCCAACAATCTAGGAATAAATCTCTGAAAGAAGATCAAGCCTGATCATGTCTCGGAATGAAGATAAACGGTTTGGTGAAGAATAAAATTGTGGATTGAAAAATGTTTTAAGTCAAGTGTGAAGAAGTCACATATAAAGTTATATTGAGAAGTATATCGAGAAGTCAATTTGGCATGTAGAGAAGTCACCTCACTTGTAGATAAGTCACTTCACTTGTAAAGAAGTCACTTTACTTGTAGAGAAGTAAATTTTGGCCTATAGAGAAGTGGATATGTCGATTAATCAGTAGAGAAGTGGAGATATCGACAAGTCAAAATACATGTAGATAAGTGGAGATATCGACAAGTCAGAATACATATAGAGAAGTGGAGATATCGACAAGTTAAAATGCCTGTAGAGAAGATGTATATCGACAAGTTAAAATACATGTAGAGAAATGAAAATATCGAAAAACCATTTATACATGTAGAGAAGTGAAGATATCGACAAGCCATTCTACATATCGATACAGACATCTCTAGACATTTGAAAATCTCGATAAAAGCCTCAATTACAGAATGCATCAACCTTGAAGATTCAAGATTATTTGTCAACAAACCGTTTTATATTTAAAATAAAAAGTCTACAAATGCAGCTTGAAGAGTGCAAGATCGATGGTCAAGATGAAGTGGACAAAGCAGGCTCACAAACCTAGTAGATTGTATGCAGACGGAGCCGCGACTGAGGGTTTTTCAGGTGTTCGACGGAACAAGCCCCTCAAATATAATATGGTACATTTTTTTATGTAGGTGTATATAAATATGTATAGTCAAAATGAAAATAAAATATTAACAATAAATCTAAAAATTTAAGTTTTAAGATTAAAAATTTAAGTTTTAAGATTAAAAATTTGTAAATGAAGAAAAAGAGAAAAATATTCTAAACTAAATAATCTTTGATTATAATCTTAAAAAAGTCACTAAATTTTAGAAGCATTAATAAAAAAATCATAATAGCATACATAAATATTTGCATTAAAAATTGTAACCAACACATTCTTTACTAACGGTGCATATAACGTAAACTCCAAGTTAACTACTAATTCAATAATTTCATCAATGTTAATTAATTTAGCTAGTTAATTCTTTTTCTTTTTTGATAACAACATATACAATATTACACATGTATCATTCATGTAATTATTCAATCTTTAGGTAACTAATTTATTTTTAAATTATATCCATTTTTATATAAATAAATATATTATAAAATAAGTCAATTTAACTATAAAATAAAATAAATAATGGGTTTATATAAATTTAAACAATTGTACATATAAACAAAACATTATATATATATATAATTTATTTATTTTAGATAAATTTTAACTCTCTAAAATCTAATAATTTGGTAAAAAATATTGATAATAAAAATAATTTAGTGATAGAGTTTGCTTAAAAAACTAGAAAAACATTTTTAAAATTATTTATATCATTATATGTACTTTTTTATTTGTTTAGGAAGTTAATTTTCATTCTCTAATAAAATTATTTTATGCACGTTGATTCTTATTTTATTTTTATAGGGCCTTTAAATTATTAGGGCACTTTTTCAGATTTTGCACAGGGTACTATGAATCTCAGGCACGTCCATCTGTGTAGATTTTTTGCACTTAAAATAGAAATAGACAAAAGGACTTTAAAAAATGTGTTAGTCTATTTTAGTGCAACTTCTGTAAACCGTGCATGTTGATCAATAAAACATGCCACGGGTCCTTAGTTCAGTTGTAAAAAAACACATCTAAAATTTCTTGTATTCTTTCATGAAGTAGTTGTGTTCTAAAATATTTAAGAACGCGGATTTGTAACATAACTAATTTGATTTTTAATATAAAGATCAAGTAAGTTTTGATAATTGTTTTATGTGTCTTCCACAATCATTAATTATCACTACAAATTTCATATAGCATTACAAATTTCATTTAGCATGTTAGTTCCAAATCTTAAATATAAAACTTGATTTTTTGAAATCAATTGACAAAGCCAAAAAAAATCAAGAAACACTCATTCCCCCCTCTCCCTCTATGTGCATTTCATACCTAACACTCCTTGTTACTCAGGACTTTTGTGGTCGACTTACTCTTTATATTTTAGATGTGGATAAACTTGATAAGGACTTTTTGAGGTCAAATACTAGAGATTTTTGGTTATGGTGGTTTGTTTTGCTTCTATTATAGAACACTTATTATAGAACACTCGGGCAATCTCTAGAAAAGAATACTTTAATCTTAGATGATGATAATGTAAAAAAATTAAATCATATGTTGGTAAAAATAACAACATGATGGATATGTATGTTCAACATACATCTGGCCTTGATTTTTGAAATGTAGGAAAAATGAATGGTGATAGTGCTGACAACAATGATGTAGGGGATTATATTGATAATATGGACTTTGTAGATTGTGAATACGAAATGAGTGATCGGGATGATAGGAAATATTCTGAGAATGTTGATGAGGATGTTGAAAAGATGAACTTGACTCTTCTGATGAGTCAAGTGGTGATTCATTAGGTAGTCTCCCATAAAATGAGTATGTTGACGACATCCAAGAAAAAAAAGTATTTTCAATTTATAAGAATTCTGATGATGCACGGTTAGAGGTGGTAATGATATTCTCAAGTCATAAGCAGTGCATGTATACTATAACAAAGCTTTCTTATAGAGGAGGGAGGTTAGTGAGGTTTGAACAGAGTGACAAAACAAGAGTTAGAGTAGTGTGCACTCTGCCATGCAACTGGTTTCTCTATGCAACATTGAATTTTGATAAAGCTTTTCCGTTGTAAATTTTTAGGCCAGGTAAATGCTTTATATATTATATTACTTTATATATTATATTCTCTAGAGTGTGGTGTCTGTTGTATAGTTTATGAATACAAGAATGGTTTTTACCTAGCATGATATATATTCAATGTTTGACAAATCACACATACAAATGGGCTTACCACTGATTTATTCTTGATAAACTATATGAAAAATGTTAATAGACATTACACAATAAACATCAGTCACTGATGCCACCGATGTTTAAAGGATAATAGATATCATCCCACGTTAATTTGATGTCTTTCTATTTTTAAGACATCGTTTATTTAGAAACCGGTGTCTTAAATTCACTTTTTAAAAATCTGAACAGGCGGCTTCCCCAATTCTTTTCCCCTTTAATCAAATATTGTCCTTTTAACCAAATTTTTACTCCCTCGTTAATCATTTTTTGTTTCCCTCTTTTGCAGACAAGCAAATTAAATAAAAACTAACACCCTCATCCTCACTCTCTCGATATTGCCTTTCTCTCGACTCTCTCTCCTTCGTCTCTCTCTATCTCTCTCGATTCTCTCTATCTCTCTCACACAACTCTCTCTCCGTCAAGAACATATCTGCTCTCGGCTCTCTCTCTCTCTTACACCACTGCTCACCACCTTCGCTCTGCTCTTTCCCCTCAGTTTTCTCTACTATCTTCGCTCATCAACTATCTCTTTGTTTTTATTAGTTTTTTCTATTCTCTTTTTCATATTATAAAGTGAAATTAATTGGTCTTCTCTGCATTTAGTTTTTAACTGGGAGTTTTTTTAATTGAAATCCTAATTTATTTAAATTGGGGTTTATGGAAATTGAAACCCTAATTTACTTATTTGAATTTGTTTAGTAGATTTGACTTTGCCGGTGCTGGAGCATGTTTAAATTTGTACACAAATCCATCAGTATTCAAAGTGGAAGCATCAATTTATGGGCTTTCGAGTGCAAAAGTTCAGAAGGAAAAAAGATCTCATCAATCCAAGGTTTATTGTCTTGAACAAAAGTCATACGTCTATGTTTCCACTGTTATGAGTTTGATGGTAATTATAGAAATTTAGCTAAGAGGGACAATTGTATTGTTGAAATGTTAAATGCGATGTTGGTGTTGGTTGTGTTGAAGCCCTTATTGTTAGTACATTTTTATTTTTTAAAATTCTTATATTCTAGTTATGTTGAAACCCTTATTTGTCGTCACTGTTGATAGTTTTGGCATCTGGATTTTGGTTGGCTCTGGGGGACTCTGAAGAGGTTTCGATTGCGTTGTCTCAAGCGTTAAAATCTCTTTTTTTGATATCATACAAAAGGGCTTTAACATATGCACATATATCGATAGCTTCCTGGTGCATTACTTGAGTTTTATAGATTGAATAGTTCTTATTTGCGATTTGGGGGCATTAGTATTGTTCAGCATGCTTTAATAAAGCTTTCTAGACAAATCTAGTACTAGCTATGAATTAGTTGATGATTATTGAGTTTTATGTACATTACTTTATGTCATGAACACTTTACAAGTTACAACTTGCTAGCTTGGTAAAGAATTGCATCATTTTTATAGGTATGTTCATTTTTATAACTTGTTGTATTAGAAATTTGATGCCGTTTAGATTCATCTAAATTTGTTCAACGGGTGGTTTATAATTATATCAAGCCATTTTTAGAGGTGTTCACACTTGGAAAGAAGAAACCACTAAGAAAAGTTACAATGATATAACATATTTGCTAATCTATTTTTCAGAGTATGACATCATACATATTTGGATACATGAATAGAAATATGTTCTACTGGCCATGCATATTGTTATGTACTGTGACAACATTAGAAGCATTAGGCCTTGATATTCAGCGTTGTGTCATTAGTTACTTTAATGAATTTGGAATGCAAGCTTCTGTACAGAGGTATTAATTGAGCTTTTTTTCGCAAGACACACATGTACACATGCCTTCATATTTCTCGAGCTCTCAACCTTTTGTTATTGTTTGACTACTTTAAAATATTTTCATAAGGTAATGAGTTCTTATCATTAAATTATTTATGTACTATATATTGTAGGAGACGGAGCACATAAGATAAGTTCTGAAGACATGAAGCAGGAATTATAATCTTGTACATTGTTATTCCCTAACAATACAACAAGAATTACAGAAGGGGGGTTGAATGTAATTCTGGCTTCTTTTTCAAGGTTTAAAAAAAACAGTTCTTAACTCGACAAATATATATGTGTCTTGATTTGCAAAGTGCGGATTTACAAGTTGAACAAACAAACTACTGAGAAATTTTTGACAGATACAACTTTTTCTATTTCTCTTCTAAAATGTGTTTGGTTAGTTATTTGTTCTACTAGCTACACTTGGTTTATATATCACCAAGTTTACATGGTAATAAGACAGGATAATAAAACAAAATCTATCAAGTCTAACTCCATGCTACTTCATTACTCTATTCCAGCATCTTTGAATATCTTCATAATAGCATGGAAATGGTAATGCTTCTTTGTTCTCAATTTCCTGCTAAACAGGCAGCCACATTCCTTTTGCAAACACTCGAAGCATGTGACCGTGTTGTCACTGTCAACAGATATTTTAATTTGATCATCCGTCGAGTACATGCTTGTTATCCATCGGGTAACTTTGTTGATCATTCATCGAGACTATATTTGATCATCTGTCGAGTGCTACAAACTTCACTAAGTTAAATCTACTAAGGTGTTTTGATTAATTTATCATTAAGTTCACAACATATTCCTAACAATCTCCCCCAATTTATGTCTACTGGAATTGTAGCCATAAATTAAGAGAAACTTGATGATAACAAAACACCCTAAAACTACAACTTGAAAATAGTAGATAAAATTGATAAGTGCTGCAATATTTACTGAAAATTGAACAATGCAAAGTATACAAAGAAGTTGCTCACAATCATTATCGAGATGCTCCTCTAGTCTGAGTAGATAAGTTTATTTTCTTGATTGTCTGGATTTCTTCCCAAGCCTCATGTTGTTCTCTTCTATCTGATTTTGGAGTTGTCTGTGGAACTCAAGTTCATCAGCTTCTGAGAGATTTAGCATTTCCTGCATTTCCAATAGAGTCTCATTGCTTGAGATACTCAACTGGTCCTCCAATCTGAAGAATCTTCTTACTCCCTTTTCATCCCTGAATTCCATAAGCCAATAGGGCCTCAAATGCACTCTCTTTCCTATTAAGGGAATTGACAGAGTTTTTGGTAGTGCATCTTTGGCTCTATTACTCCTCAGCTCCTCAATCTTCTTTAGAACTAATCTTCTTGCAGTCACGTTGAATCCAAAGTTCTTTTTGAAAGATGAGTAGATCTTTATTAGAATAGATTGGCTTTCTAGAAGGATCCTGTGAAGTGGCCATATGATCTCTTTTCCTCCCTTATATTTGAATACCAGCCTTTCAGGTAGATGTCTGTAAGCATCAATTCCTCTAACTTCTTCCAATTCATCTAAGTAGAGGTTAATGTCAGAAAACTCTTTGATATCATAGATGTACAACATATCTCCTTTGTTGACTATGGATTGAGATTTGACTAGGGTCCTGGATTTGAGAAACACTGGTTTCACTTTCTTGCTTGCTCTATTCTTTGTCTTCTTTGGCTTGAAGATAGGAAAGTTCAGCTCAGAAATTGGCAAACTATCCTAGTCCACTAGCTCATCCTTTGGAATTATGGGCTCACCATGAATATTCCTAGTTGGATCCACCACCTTGAATTCTTCAAATACCACTGAGGGTTTTGATGTTTGAGTTAAAGTTGTGGGCTTTTTAGGAGCATAGTCTTCCATTTCCTCATCATTGAAGTCCAATTCTCTCTTGGAATGGAGCTTGTATCTGAATTTTCTTTTCTGTTGTGGTTCTTCTTGCACTTTTTGATCCTTAGGTTCATCAATTACAGATGGTTGGGCAGAAATCTCAGTTATGGTCTTCACAGCTTGAAGTTTGGCTAAGATAGCAGCTTGCTTCTTCTTTTATTTGAGCTTCTTAGCATCCAGAGCTGCTTGCTTCTTTTCTTGCCTTATTCTTTCTTTCTCTTCCTTTTTAACTTCCACAAACATAAGGTGTCCAACCACTACACAAATTTCCATACCATTTCTGTAAATATTGGCAAATCTTCTTTTGAGTGTTGAATCTACTGGATCTTTGTATAATGCAATTGACCTAGCCAACAACTTCTTCTCATCTGGCCTAGGTGTCTCATACACAATATCCATAGGATTTTTGTCTGAGAACTTTGAGTAGTTTCTTTTTGGCTTCATGATGAAATCTGCTTTTGGAGATTTGATGCAAGATGTTTGGCCCTTTTCCAGATAAGTCATACTCATTTCATTCACAGAAATATTCTTGACTTGAGAGTGATGGATGAATATTTTGTCTGGCTTCTGAATTGGCCCAAAATTTTGTTAAATTTCTGCATCTATCTTTCCCCATTTTTCTTTCAACTCCTTCTCAGCTGCTGCTACTTCAATCTTTAGAAGTTTGTCATCTGTGTTTAGTTTTGCTGCTGCCAGATATGATGTCAATGTTGTCCATGGCCGGTGGCTTTGTGAAAGCAATTGTTGGCACGATTACTTTGCTGAATTGGATGTTTAGCACTTTCTGCTCCCCCTCACTCCTTGATCCCTCTTGAATGATTGGGACAATAACAATTTCTTTTTCCCCCTTTTTGTTATCAGCAAGTTGATTTTAGGAAGAGGTTTGTGCTGTGACTAGCTTTTGAAGCAAGTCTGTTTCATGTGCTTGATGTAGATGAATAGATGTTAGAGAAGCTTCCATAGCAGTCATTCTTTTATCCAAGAAATACACCTTGGTTGCAAGATCAGTGTTCTTCCTTTGCTATCTTTTAATATCAATCATTGTAGTTTCTGGAAGTTTAGCATCCAATCTTTCAGAAATGTCCTTTTTTATTTGATCAAGCTCACTTTTGATAGAAGTGACATCATGATTGTGTTGAAAGCCTTTGATTTGTTATAATTGAAGAGAATCAAGGTGTGCTTGTAGGAGCTTCTTCGTGCTGGCATTTGTTATGGATTGAAGAGCAGATTATGTCAGACTTATGAGTTGAATGAGGGTGGTCTTGAAATAATGTTCATCATATTGCTTTGAAAATGCCAAGATGGCATACCAGATCTGGAACTAGGGCCTACTTTTCCCCTATGTCCAGTGACCCCTCTTCACTATCATCACCAAAGAATTCTTCTGATCCACCAGCTTCATAATCTATGTCATCACCAGTTGTAGAAGGCATAGTTGTGATGGCATCCTTTGCCCTTTGCATGGATTGAGTAGTGTGCACCAGATTCAGCATCCTTTCTGCACTTTCATTGCCCTGTCCAGCCAAAAGTTGATATGCTGGAACAGGATGAGTAAATGTCTCAGCATCCAAAGAGGTGGAATCTATAATAGCTTGACTATGCTGAGATAGATCCTCTCTGTTTTCCTCATTCACATTCATTGACTCACTAATAATGATGTCCACCTTTATTTCTCCTGTACCTGCTTTTCTCTCATGATCTCTCTTTTCTTGCATCAAGGGCTCCCCTTGGCTTCCCACCCTCACCTTCACCATCTAAGGTAAGACTCCTCTCACTCACTTTTGCCAGTCCTGAAGAAATGGACTGTATTTTATCACTCATTTTCTCTCTTTTTCCTGGGAGCAACCCAGACTCTCACTCAATTCACTCCCTTCCCTTAGTCCTAAGAGTGATTCTACTACTACTAAGTCTTCTGCACTTGTAAGAATTGAAAAAATTGAAGTTGTGCAGAGACACCCGACGGATGAGGAATATCCATCGGGACAGTAGTATGGCTATCCGATGGATGACTGCTGTCAAGCTTATCCATCGGGATACAATCACTTCTTGACGGATGATGAATATCCATCGGGATAGAAGAAATGAATGAGTTTGGAGTGGAGACTATTGTAGACTCTGTGCAGATTGATGAAAATTTAGGCACAGATGTCTCAACAGACTCAGAAAGAAATGGCAAGTGAGCCAACAAATCATCTAAAAGATGATGCTCACTTGCTTGGATTTTTTACTTCTCCAAAAGAGTTAAAGATGGAGAATTTGGAAGTGATGTATTGATCATGTCAACATCCAGTGAGTTGTGGGTGAGTTTGGTGTTTGAGGTGCTTCTATCACTAGAGATTTTGGCCGTGACTCCACATTTACTGGAGCCACATCAAATTGACTTTGAGAGGGTGCAGTAACTGAGTCTATTGCTTCAGTTTGCACTGTGTGTGCACCCTGTGTATCCCCGGTTGGTTTAGATTTCTTCTTTCTGGCATAAGTTTGGGGTGAGCTTGTATCCCTTACCCTCTTGGCCTGTACTCTTGTCTGAGAGTTTTGTTCAATAGTCACATCCTTTTGGGATGATGGAACTAGTAATGAGCTTAAGTCCTTTTTAAGCACTACAGCTTGTTGAGAAGCTACAGTGTGGCTAGGCTTGGAAACACTCACCTCTCCAACCTTATTCTTAGGGCTTCTTTGATTTTCACCCTTTCCCTCACCTTGTTTACCTCTCCAACCTCTTTGTGATGGTTTGCTCTATTAAGATCAACAATTATTCTTCTTTCTTGAACCCAAAAATTCAGCTTGTTGGTTGGGTTCTCAATCACAATATTCTCAATGAGATGGTTAGCAAGCATCATAAAGAATCTAGCATAATAGACACTTTTACCTCTCTTATTGAGTTATCCTAACTTAATACCTAACTCAAACACGACCAAGTCACTAAAATTGAAATACTTATCAGTAACTAGCATGTAAAGCATGTTAAGCATGGATATGTTGATAGAATCAAAGTTACTAATTTTACCCGAAAATACTTTAGTTACCACATCACACAGATAATTCCATTCTTTTCTAAGACCCAACCTTCTAATCTCACTTAATTTAGAGGTAGTGAGTGCATAGCCCATGGAATTCAGCATGTTAACTATATCATTGTCTGTGTGTGGAGCAGTAACAGTATTATCAGGAATTCTAAAGCATGCTTTGACAATATCACTATTAATGTAAAACTATTTACCTTTAAGAGTGAAAGTGATGGTCTTTTCAGTTGAGTTAAACACTGCAGGTGTCCATATCTGCTCTGCAACCTCACAGTAGATGATGGGAGATTCCAGCATAACATAGTTGAGTTTACAGCTTTTCACAAAGTCCATCATTTTGTGATAGTCTCCAGACTGTTGAATCTCCTTGTTCACTAGAGCTGTGAAGTTGTTCTTTTCATAGATATAACCAGTTTGGGACATGATTTTCACTACAGGTGCCATTGCTAAAGATTTGAAAGTTGTAGAGAAAAGATTTGCTTTTGAGAAGAGAGAAGTTAGAGCAATTGAATCTTGAGAATGATAAAAGAATAGAATAACAATGAATTCTTCTTTTATACTATCTCAGAAATAAACTGTCAAAAATAATAAAGTAAATTAAAGTAACTAATAAAAATTGCCCAAAATAGCCATTTAAAAATGAATAAACTGTAAAAATTCCTTCAATTATCCGTCGTGTTATGCTTACAAACTATAAGTATATCCGATGGATAATGTTCAGAGTTTTAACGGTTAGGATTGAGGCAATTCGACGGATGAGGATAAATCAGTTATCCGTCGAGTTATAAAATACTCCAGAAAAATAATTGATTTTTATTGACAATTAATATACCGACGGATGATCAAACTCGATGGATAATGAGCATCCGTCGGGATGTTAATTTTGACTTAGCCAAAATTTCATCCAAAGCAGAAAAATCAATTAAATTTCTGGTTGCATTACAACTTGCAAAATATCTGAAATAATTCAAGAATAATTAAGCATACCTAACTCACTTACCAACCCTGAAAAGGTGGATTCATCAAGTGGCTTGGTAAAATGTCTGCAAGCTGCTTTTCACTTGCAACAAAATGAAGTTCCACAGTACCATTCATCACATGTTCCCTTATGAAGTGGTACTTGATGTCTATGTGCTTTGTTCTTGAATGTTGCACTGGATTTTCAATGATAGCAATTGCACTTGTGTTATCACAGAAAATGGGAATTATATCCACTTGTAGACCATAGTCCAACAATTGGTTTTTCATCCACAAAATTTGTGCACAGCAACTACCAGCAACAATATATTCAGCTTCAGCTGTAGAAGTAGAAACTGAATTTTACTTTTTACTGAACCAGGACACAAGCTTGTTCCCTAGAAATTGAAAGGTTCCTATTGTACTTTTTCTGTCTATTCGACAACCTGCATAATCTGCATCTGAATGACCAGTTGGATCAAAACCAGAATCTCTAGGGTACCAAATGCCAAGTTTTGGTGTTCCCTTGAGATATCTGAAAATTCTCTTAATAACTACTAAGTGAGATTCTCTAGGATCAGCCTGAAATCTAGCACAAAGACAAGTAGCAAACATTACATCTGGCCTACTAGCTGTTAAGTACAGAAGTGAGCCAACCATGCCCCTATAGCTTGAAATATCCACAGACTTTTCAGTAGTGTTTAATTCAAGCTTAGTTACAGTGGCCATGAGAGTTTTTACAGATGTGCAATCCGTTAGATCAAACTTCTTTAAAAGATCGAGAATGTATTTAGTTTGACTAATGAATATTCCATCACTAACTTGCTTAACTTGTAAACCAAGAAAGTAAGTTAGTTCTCCCATCATGCTCATTTCATACTTACTTTACATCAATTTGGCAAACTTTTTGCAAAGTTTTTCATCTATAGAGCCAAAAATAATATCATCTACATAAATTTGAACAAGTATACTAGAGCCATTAATATTTCTAAAGAATAAAGTTTTATCAACAGTACCTCTTGTGAAGTGGTTTTCCAAAAAAAACTTTGACAAAGTGTCATACCAGGCTCTAGGTGTTTGCTTCAGTCCATAGAGTGCTTTCAAAAGATAGTAGACATGATTTGGGAAATTTGGATCTTCAAAACCAAGAGGATGACTAACATAGACTTCCTCCTCCAAATCTCCATTTAGAAAAGCACTTTTGACATCCTTTTGATAGACCTTGAAATTGGCATGAGCTGCATAGGCTAAGAAAATTCTGATGGCTTCAAGTCTTGCAACAGGAGCAAAAGTTTCATCAAAATCTATTCCTTCTTGTTGACAATAGCCCTTAGCAACCAATCTAGCTTTGTTCCTGACTACTATGCCATTTTTATCCATCTTGTTTCTAAATACCCATTTGGTGTCAATTGGATTCTTTCATTTAGGCTTGGGTACCAGCTTCCATACCTTGCTTCTTTCAAATTGGTTTTGCTCCTCCTGCATAGCTAAAATCCAATCAGGATCCAACAAAGCTTCTTCTACCTTCTTTGGTTATTCCTTAGATAGGAAGCTACTGTATAGACATTCTTCTTGAGTTGCTCTCCTTGTTTGAACTTTAGAAGATGCCTCACCAATGATGAACTCAAACGGGTGATCTTTAGTCCATTTTCTTTGTTGAGGTAGATTAGCTCTAGATGAAGAGGCCTCATTGTTGTCTGGATGTGTGACTAAGTTTTGATTATTAGAAACTCCCCCTAAGTTTGTGAATCTTTCATTTGAGAAAGGGGAACTTTCTGTAAGTGATCTATTCTGACTTTCAACTTCTCTTAATGACCCGACGGATGGTGCACTTTATGTCCCGATGGATGAAGCTGATTGTCTCCCGACGGATAACGCAGATTGTCTCCCGACGGATGAAGCATTTTATAACTCGACAGATGTTAAATTATGTGTTTCATTAGTAGTAGAATTTTCTGCATTATCCTTATTCACTGTTTCTTGATCACTTTCATTATCACTGTCATCACTAACCATCTCCACATTATCAAACTTGAGGCTTTCATGGAAATCTCCAACTTACAGTCCTTAAATCTTTTTGTCATCAAACACAACATGTATTGATTCCATAATAATGTTGGTTCTTAGATTGTAGACCCTATATGCCTTTCCTACAGCATATCCAATAAAAATTCCTTCATCTGCTTTAGCATCAAACTTCCCATGTTGATCAGTTTAATTTCTCAAGATAAAACATTTGCAGCCAAAGATATGAAGAAAATTTAGAGTTGGTTTCTTGTTCTTAAATAAGTGGTAGGGTTTCATACATTTTGCTTGATTAATCAAAGAGATATTTTGAGTGTAGCAGGCAGTATTCACAGCTTCAACCCAAAAATATGTTGGTAACTTTGATTCTTCAAGCATTGTCCTTGTAGCTTCAATAAGAGATCTGTTCTTTCTTTCCACTACACCATTTTGTTGTGGAGTTCTTGCTGTAGAAAGCTCATGCATTATCCCATTTTCTTCACAAAATGATCTCATCACAAAATTCTTGAACTCAGTTCCATTGTCACTCATGATTCTCCTTACTTTAAAATCATGATGATTGTTGACTTGCCTTATGTGATTGATGATTTCACTAGCCTCATCTTTAGACTTTTGGAAATATATCCAAGAGAACTTTGAGAAATCATCCACAATTACAAGGCAAAATATTTTCCTTGAAATGGAAAACATATTTACTGGTCCAAATAAATCCATGTGAAGCAATTGAAAAGGTTCTTCAATTGTTGAATCAAGCTTCTTTCTGAATGATGCTTTGATCTGCTTTCCTTTCTGGAAGGCATCACACAATCCATCCTTAGAGAACTCTACTTGAGGAATGCCTCTAACCAGTTCTTTCTTAACAAGCTCATTCATGGTCTTGAAGTTTAGATGGGACAGCTTCTTGTGCCATAGCCAACTTTCATCTTGACTTGCTTTGCTAAGACAAGTGACAGATTTAGCATTAGATGAGTTGAAGTCATCTAGATACACATTTCCTTTTCTCACACCAATGAGAACCGCTTTGTTGCTTCTTTTGTTTGTCACAACACAGGCTTCTGAATTGAAGGTTACTGAATTGCCCTTATCACAAAGCTGGATGATACTCAACAAGTTGTGCTTGAGACCATCCACTAAGGCAACCTCTTCAATGATGACATTGTCTTTTAAAATCAAGCCATATCCCACAGTATAACCCTTGCTGTCATCTCCAAAAGTAATACTTGGGCCAGCTCTCTCCTTGAACTCTGTGAGCAGGGTAGAATCTCCAGTCATGTGCCTTGAACAACCACTATCCAGGTACCAAATATTCTTTCTATTTTTCTGCACACATCAAAATCAAATCAAGTTGATTTAAGTACCCAAGTTTCCTTGGGTCCTGCCTTGTTAGCTTTCTTCTTTGGTTTCTTAGGTTTGATCTCATTTGAATTGGGAATTTCTGATTAATCCTTAGTCATTTGAGTTCGACCTTTGAAACCAGTCATTAAAACAGAATTATCATGCACATTTTGATTAGCAGGAAAAGGCATGTTGTTTGCAAACATGTTATTCCAGTAAGGCATGCTAAATGGCATTTGAGGCATACTAAATGCAGCATAATAAAGATTAGATGCAAATGGCATATAGGCAAATTGTGCATTCATATTCTGAGTAGACATAACATTCATAGGCATGGTAGGCATGGCAGTCATGTTGGGAAAAGTGGGAGGCACAGACATAGGAGTAGGCATGACAAGTTTGCAATTAACAGACAGGTGATTAACACTACCACACTTAACACAGATTTTTCTTGGTGTATATTTATCAGGTGTGTAGTTGTTATGCTTGCTAATTCCTACTTTCCCATTTTTATTATTTTTCCTTTTAAATTCTGTTTTAACCTCAATCTTTTCCAATATTAACCTTCTTCTCCTTCTTCACTTGACTTGATTCTCCTGAAACAAAGTTTTTGGAAACTGGTCCATATTTTTCATTCAGCTTGGCAAGCTTAGTTTTGCTTACAGGTTTACTCACAGCCGACGAATATGACTCTTTGTCACTCGACGGATAATCCTTTTGGTTATCCGACGGATGATTCTCATCATCCGTCGAGTCCACATCTATTAATAATCCTTCAACCAAATTGGATTCCAACTTCTCCTTACTCTTTTTCCAGGCTGCATCACAAAAGGACTCAATACCTTGAACTTTAGTGATTTGGGCATGGACATCTCTGGATGATTTCCATGCTTTAATCACTTCATGTTCTCGTTCAAGCTGCTTCTTTAAAATATCTTCTTTCTTCAAGGACTCAGTTAATTCATCCTTAGCAATCTTACACTCAATTCTCAATTTTTCAAATTCAATAAACTGAGACTCTAGCACATTGTTCCTCTCACTTAAAAACAAATTATTTTCTTTAATTTTAGCATTTTCCTTAGTGAGGGACTTAAGTGTAACACGCAAGTGATATAATTCTGTGGACATGTCATTGATTGCATCATTACACTCAGCTTTAGATAAATGTGCTAGGTTAGTGGTGATTACCTGATTACTTGAAGAACTTGTTTCTGTTTCATCAGATTTGGCCATCAGGGCTAGGTTGACATAGCTTGTTTCTTCATCTTCATCCAATCCATCAGCTGTCCAGAAATTTTTTTGTGTAATGAAAGCCCTTTCCTTTTGCTTGAGCAACTCAAAGTATTTATATTTATAATCAATAGGCTCAAATTTCTTTTTGCTGGAATCTAATTCTACACTCACTGGCAAAATGCCTCTGGTAGTCGCCCTAACCATGGTCATCAATTCCTCAGTGGTCCTTTATTCATTCTTGTCAGGATCCTTCACGGCATCCTTCTCAGCAATAATCCCTTCTAGGACAACATCCTTAACCGATACATCCTCAATATGAACATCATCCGGTCCCGTGTTAGGACGCTCTATCGGATCCACAATCTGATCTCCAATACCTAATAAAATATCATCGCGTTGTTGCTCCTCAACCTCAGGGTTCGGAGTCCCGCTACCATATACGATAACGAACTACGCCTCTATCACGATATTTATAAGGGTTCCCCTAAGGGTTTTAACTGTCAGTACTACGTTAGGTAGCCCGACTATGAACTTGGCAAGAGTTCTTATTATCTTAGTTAACGTATTATTTTAACGCCATATCATCTCTGAGGTTTATAACGCTTAGCTCTGATACCACTTCTGTAACACCCCCAAATCCGGGGTCGGGGATTCGGGTTATCACGAGTTCCATTTCCCTTATCAATACTTAATCTTAACAGTCAACCAACTACTGCGTACTGTGACCCCACAATATACACACACACACCACAAGTTATAGTCTCAGAGATGAATACCAAAAATAACACAAGTCATTTTATTCCACAATTATAAGTCATTACACCTCAAAAGGGTTTCTGAATAAATTTACATATTCTTTGCCATTATTACAATTCATAATATACATAAGTCTGGTACATCAAAAGTTGAAAGCCTAGCCTACTGGTAGCTCCTACCTCAGCTACAATGGCATCAACGCCTACAGGAAACTGTTGAACGTTTCCTATCCGCTCATAAATTTGGAGCTTGGTCCTGTTCATCTTGTCTATCTGTTGTTGTGTGATGAAAGAAGAAAGCAAGGGTGAGCAACAAGCCCACCGAAATAATATGTATAACAATATATGAGCATTCTCATAGTACTCAAGAAAGTCTTGGTTAAGAAGAAATGAACCAAGTTGATATCTTAACGCGACCAAGTCGCAAAATATTCAGTATATATGTATATATATATACTTTTCAAAATCTTGGAAGTCCTCTTCCATGCATAATATACACAGAGTTCCAGTTTATAAATGTATAAAAATATCGTTGCAAGGTGATCTCATATATCTAACCTTGTCTCAACATTTTTGTGAAAATCTTTGTCATGCATAAGATAATCATTAACCAGATATAAGTTGAAAAAATGAAGTTACAAGATACTCCAATATACTTATATCTTTTCCGAATACTACTTGAACTACCACCGTTCAAGTTATAATTAGTTTCAAAAGTTCATCACACTGATGAGACTACAAGATAAGACTTGAATAGATTCAATCTTTGAAATATCATTATAAATAATGAAGTTACGAGATACTTCATTAAGTCCTGATATATATACACACACCTATATATATACATTTCATACACTCCTTGAAAACCTCTGTTATGAAAATTATAAACAGAGTTGTAATATCCAATGAATTTGGAAAGGAGAAAACCTTGGCATAAACCTGATATCTTGCTGATCAGGCAAATATACCAATAAGTAACTTTTTCTACTAGTAGATGGATGAATTCCCCACTGGTCATCACCCTGGCCGTAATAGGACCTTATGCTAGACTGCCACTCAGCCACTTACGCATTTGATGGACTCCCACTGAGCCACTTACACTTTCATGGACGCCCACTGAGTCCATGTTGCTTATGCCGACTCAAATAGATGAACTTACTTCCCGAACGATGGGCAAGTAATCAAGATGTTTCTTAAAACAACAACCTCGTTGCGAATGTAAAATACACCACTGAGCCGGATCCCTCAGGTTTCGAGCGAGTATTTAAATCCCCTTCGAAAGGAAGATCTTAAATATATAAATGAGTTTTGGGATCCGCTCTAACTTTTAAAAATTATTTTGAAGACTCGAAAACATTTTTAAGAATGTTTGGAGTAATGCTGATTTAATGAAATAAATCAGTCCCGATATATTATAAAATATCTGAATATTATTATTTAAATAATATTCCCATAAGGATAATCTCTATATAAATAATTTGAAGTAGAAGTTTTACAACTCATACTTGAAATGAATATTAAATAACCAAAGATATACTTATACGAAAGTACTATCTTTATTTGAATAATCGAAAATAAGTTTGATTATCGAAACATTATTCTTTAATAAAATAAAGAATATTATTTAATAAATAAGCGGAGTCATAAGTCCTCAAATGAATATTCAAAATAATATTCATTAAATAAAATAAACGGAGTCATAAGTCCTCGAATGAATATTCAACTAATATTCAATAAATAAAATAAACCGAGTCATAAGTCCTCGAATGAATATTCAAACTAATATTCATTAAATAGAATAAACAGAGTCATAAGTCCTCGAATGAATATTCAACTAATATTCATTAAATAAAATAAACCGAGTCATAAGTTCTCGAATGAATATTCAAACTAATATTCATTAAATAAATAAGCGGAGTCATAAGTCCTCGAATGAATATTCAAAGTAATATTCATTAAATAAATAAGCGGAGTCATAAGTCCTCGAATGAATATTCAGAATAATATTTATTAAATAAAATAAAGCTATCGAATAAACCTTATTCGATTAATAGTTTTAAAACTATATCAATATATGTATATATAAATATATATATATATAATATACTCGGGAACATCGACTCCCGGTTTTAGAAAATGTTCACCTTTGGGTCCCCTATCCTAAGGATATACGCAACTACTGCTTATCTCTAGCATAGGTATTATGCAACTTATAAGCATTGAAATCAACAGATAGATAACCAGATTACGAAACAGACATGCATATATATACCATCTCAGCATGCTTCAATATATCGTAAAATTTGCTAATTAACCAACATGCATCTATCACAAGATAATGCATATACATATATACATCACCACAACTGTATAACGGTTAGAAAACTTGCCTGAGTGCTCCCGAATAGACTTAGGCTTAGAGTGGGTCCGATAGCCTATGAACAACAACATAAGTTGGAATTAAACCCCGGTCGCTTAAGAAACTAGACTTTAACCAATTGAACCCTAACGTTCGCTTATGGTCACTCATATGCTTAACGAATCACCTAAGTCGTTCGAGTACCCTCGGCTCCACCATTTTGAATAAATTAACCATTAAGAATTTTAAAGCGATTCTTTCGCGAGTACCTTACCAACTGCCTAATCCACTTAACATAATTGTTTCATACCCCAATTAGTCATTTAAAGTCCTTAACCAAGGTTTCAAAGTAAGGCGAGGGGTAATGGTTCGGTCGCGAAATGTCGTTACTTAAAACGGTCGTTTCTCCTAAACCGTACATCGGATTCAAACGGACCACATATCAAAACGAAGCTCGTAACATGAACTATCTAATCATGGCAATGGTCAAAACCTAACAGTGAGTTCACGGGTCCTAATGTTAAGAACAAAAACAGTCTAGGGTAATCGGACATTACGACGGCTATGTTTACGCGATTACCAATTTCGTACAACTACAATTCAATTCACAAACAACCCACAATCATCACCATTCCACCATCATTCAACCACAATACAATATCATTCAACCATAACTCAATATCTCAACTTATTCATCTAAACCAAGTCAAAAATGTGGCCAAGAACTTTAAATCCAACAAGTATCACTCCTAACTCCAAAATCAACAAAACCACTTACTAAACAGAGCTCTAAACATGATTACACACCCATTACACTAACCCATCATCTAAACATTAGAAAATCCAAACAACAAAACTTAAGACTAAGATCATGAAGAGTTATACCTTCCTTGAAGCTTTTAATCCATGAAAGATCCTTTGAATGCCCATGGAAGCCTTAATCTAACCTCCTACAAGCTTGATCTTTCAAAGAAATCAAGAACACAAAAATTAATTTCAAGAAAGTACTATTCACCATCTTCTTAAATGATTTATAGGAAATGCTAGGAATGGATTTTGAAGCTAAGATTCCTAGGAAGTATGTAACTTAACTAGGAGAAGCTAGGATAATTACCTTGTAAATTAGCAAGTGGAGGAGCTTGGACTTCCCTTTTTCTAAGAAAGAAGCCGAGAGCTTCATGAAGAAAAGAGAAGAAATGAATTTTTTTTGCTTGCTTGGTGTATTTGTGTGGTGTTTTGTTAGCTTGGTTGGTTTAGAATTTACCATGGTAAATAATGCTTGGCTACAAATCAACCAACAAAATAATCTCACTTGTCATGCTTATGTCACCTTTCTTATGTCATCCATTTGCCACATGTCTTTGTCTTGTGGTTTGATGATGTCATAATCCTTGGCTTCTTGTACAAGCTTGTCTCTTGGTCGCTTATTTGTTTTACGGTTCGCTTAACTTTCGTTCGCGTTTATTGTTCGAGGGATCATATCCGGGATCTTATTATTTGGGCTTCCCCTAAACCTTTCTCAATATTTTATATTCCATTTATGATCCTCTCTTAAAATCCTTGAATTTAAATCCTTTTTATCATGTTACCTTATACTCAATTCTTTCTGTATTTGGTAGATTTTCGGGAAAAATCAAAGTGTTCGAATTTGGATTCTGATGATCTTTACATACACTTATATATCATATAGAGTACTAATAAGATCTCAGAATAATAATAAAAGAACCCCTATATAGTGTGGCATGAAAAGTTTTTCTTATTCAGTATAATCTGTAAAATCACTATTCATAAGGGTTTCAAAAAAATTCCAAAAATTGGGGTTATTACAGTCTCCCCTCCTTAAAAGGATTCCGTCCCGGAATCAGATAGAAAATGAATAGGGATACTTTCTTAGCATTGCACTTTCTAACTCTCAAGTAAATTTTCCCACATTGTGGTTCTTCCATCAAACTCTGAATAGTTTGATAACCCTTCTCCTAAGCACTTGTTCCTTTTTCAATCTATAACCCTTCCTGGTTGCTCCATATAGGTTACGTCTGGTTGCATGTCTATGCACTCATATGCCCCTATTTATCTGGCATCCGAATTACACTTCCTTAACATTAATACGTGAAACACGTTATGACTTGCTACATGTTCGGGGGTAGGGCTAGCTCATATGCTAACTTCCCAATACGTCTTAATATATCCAAGGGTCCAACAATTTGTGGACTTAGCTTTCCTTTCTTTCCGAACCTCATCAATCCTTTCCAAGGGATACCTATAACATTACTAGGTCCCCTATTTCATACTCTTTGTCCTTTCAAGTCAAATCAGCATACCTCTTATGTCCATCTTGGGTTACTACCAGCCGTCCTCTGATTAGATCTATTATATCCCTGGTCCTTTGGACTACTGCGGGTCCGAGCATCTTGCGCTCTACAACTTCATCCTAACAGAAGGGAGATCGACATTGTCTTCCCTCAAGGATCTCATAAGGCGACATCTCGATAATGACATATGATCTATTGTCGTGAGAAAACTCAATCCGCGTTAAGTGATCATTCCAAATTCTTTCAAGTCTATTACACAGACTCTCATTATAGCTTTTAGCATTAGAGCTTTTGCTACTCAATACCCATTCTTTTCTAGTTCGTAATCGCTACTACCTTCCGTTCCTAATATTATACTGGTTATACTTTTGCTCGTTAGTGTTCTATAACCTTTTAATAACCATGTCAACCTTAGTATCACGAATGTGTTTCCATTCCGAATACCACCATAACTTTACTACTCCTTTTTCAGCTGTTTCTATTTTCCAAAATTTGATCAATCATATAGAAGTAAAGGAATTTGTTGAGAGATCACTATGATCATGAACACTTGTTCTATTGCATAGTTAGTACAGAAGGTGGCCAGCCTTTAGTACTTGACAAGCAATTAAACAACATGGGGTATCCTACTAGGCTTCTATCATACAGATAGATAGTCATTCGGCAATACCTCCCCTTCTGGAAGGGTTGTTCTTCTCAGCTTACATGAAATGAAAAGAAGAGAAAAGAACGAACTGAAGAGAATTGTATATACGTAAAAAAATTTATTGCCATAAAATTTCTGGTTTGGAATCTACCTCTGAACTATAGAGGTTTGTCATAGGAGAACAAAACATATATGTATTTATAACAACATCAAGTATTATAGCATCATATTTCATATGCCTGAATATTTTCGCTATTTCGTCCATCATTCTATGGACCCATGCTCTTCCTCGAGCTTATACACAATCACCTTTGAAACTCCCTCGATATCGAAAATCGAATCTGGGATCTCATTCTAGACATCATCGTTACTAGAATTCTATGCTTGCACTGCAACCTTCCTCGTATAGTAATACGACTCTCTATTGATAAGAAGGAATAAATATTCAATAGGTAAATAATCGACCTAGTTTTTCTATCAAAGATAACGTATACGTCAACACGACCCGATTAGTGGTACTCAATCTCAACATCCATTCCAATACAACTCTCACGGTTGTAATCAGCTCATTATTCGCAGAATCATTGCTGCATTACTATGGTCCACCACTGACCTACTGTCGTCATTCACTTTCCATGAAATCTTAATATCTAACCATACGGAGTCCATACATGTCGTATAGAATTCTTCTAAGGAGTTAACATGATCACCATTCATAATTCATGAAGAACACTCCAAATTCTGACGTACTTTCATGACATGAAGCAGATAAAATTGCAGAAGAGTTTCAATCAAAGCAATGATAGCAGGTTAATACCATTCTTAATCATATTCCTTAAATAGAAGACTTAACTCAAAGGTTCGTCTAGTCCTTTGAAACATGGTCCTGGCTTATCTCAAGATAGTACCTTCTGAGATAGATAGCCCGCTCATGGCGATTACACAAGTTAAACTTTACTAACTACTATTACGGTTTGGTATTGCACATTCATCAGAAGGAATGTCAATCTTCCAAACCATAATACAACCTTCACAGCTTTAACCATCATCACTGTATTCCTTTGGCACAAGCGTCTATAATTATCCTCTTACCTTTAAGGTGTCGGCCACCTCTTTGGCCTTTCCTGATAGTAAAATTTCCTTACAGTCAATGTCATTTTAACCACCTCCAAATAAATTTTCTACCTCATTTCAATCACTGCTTATATGAAGATGTTTTCCTTAAAATCTGATGAGTAAAAAAATTATCACCATTTTTCCATAGGTTATTGCCTCAGTCTTTAGAGGTTAATCACTGTCACGACTGACTCTCAATCATACTTAGAACATCTTTTATCTTAGGTCCTAATTGCCCTGAACAATTTCGACCTTTACTGGTTCGATCCATACTTTCTCGAGGTTTAACACGTGCCCCACTTGGCATCATTATAATTACGTCATATTTCCTTTATCAACTTTTCTATTCTTGAGAATTTTGAATATTACCTTTCTCCTTGTAGAACCTCTAAGGTTATCCTTGAATCGTTCCTCCTGTATTCCCTAGATACAGGGCATATCAAGATACCATTTATTAATACCAGAATCATTATCTATATACTTCTGAAAAATTTCTCCACTGATTCTTAAAGGTTGTTATTACCTTAATCCTTTTCAATTCATACTGTCAAACTCATACTATCCCTATTAAGGGTGAAATGCCAACCTTTATGCATTCCCCTAGGATTCATTTTAAATTACCGATGTTCTATCCTTAATTCCACCTTTAAAAAAAGTACATGCATCCTTCCAGGGATAAATCAAGTCATATATCCCTGATGAGGGTGTCTTATTCAATCATTCCCACCTCGATAGTATATGCCTAATTTTACAATAACATCTGTATTCAAAATGAGGTCAATCAATATGGCCTCCAAAAGATAACTGTTAGTCCCTTAACAATGTAGCAAGAATTACAGAAGGGGGGTTGAATGGAATTCTTGAACCTTTTTCTTGAAATAAAAATGTTCAACTCGATTATAGATATATTTGTTTTGATTAGCACAATGCGGAATGTAAACCTAAATGAACCAAAACATAAGTAATTAAAAACAAGAGTCTTTAAAAACTTTCTGGTGAATTTAAACAATTCCACCAGAGATATATATAATATATCGAGAGGACTCTGTGTGCAACAATGCTCACAGCTGCTTACAAATGGAACTACTGAGAATACAGGAAATGCTAAAGATTATGCTTACAAAGATTTCTCAGTTTTTGTGTTTATCAGCTATCTCAGTTATTTTTCTATTTGCTACTCTCTTGGTTTATATAATACCAAGATTACAAAGTCAAAAAGACTGAACAAATATAAAATCTAACAGTCTTAAGCTTTGCTGCTTTTCGTCCTCTATTACCCAGTTAATGGGCTTCCACAGTGTGTTTGTATACATCTCGACGGCTGTGTGTCAGCTTTCACTGTTCAACTGCTGTTTGAATTCTTCATATGATCATCCGTCGACTTTCAGAACATCCGTTGATGGTTTAATTGATCATCCGTCGACTGCTATATTAAACATCCGTTGATAGTCATTTGATCATCCGTCGATGGCTTTGTTAATCATCCGTCGGTAGCTCTTTTGGCACTTGATTATATTTCACTTATACAGAATTACAAGACATCAATTATGTACAATTAATCAACCTATTCTGCATATCTAGTTAAAGTCAACATGACTTATATGCTACTACAGATTCTATACAAAGGTGCATACATAACTGTGCTACAAACTTATTATTACATAAGCTACTCACTCGATGGATAATAAGTTAATCATCCGTCGGGACTATAATGAGTTATCCGTCGGGACTATAATTCTTATCCGTCGAGTGCTACATAATTTCACTAAGCAAAATCTACTTAGATGTTTTGTTTATGAAATCATCAAGTACACAACATATGCACAACAATCTCCCCCAATTTATGTCTACTAGAATTGTAGCCATAAATTAAGAGATACTTGATGATAACAAAACATCCTAAACATATATCTTTAAAGATAAGTAGATAAACTGAAAGTGCTTCAATTAATTAAAATGTGCAAGGTTTGGCTCACAGTCAATTCAAGATGCTCCTCTAGCCTGAGCAGATTTTTCTAGTTCCTTGAAGGTCTGGATCTTCTTCCAAGCTTTCTGTTATTTTCTTCAATTTGATTCTGGAGCTGCCTGTGGAATTCTAGTTCATCAGATTCTGAGAAATCTAGCTTTTCTTGCATTTCCAAGAGAGTCTCATTGCTAGAGATACTCAGTTGGTCTTCTAATCTGAATAATCTTCTCACACCCTTGTCATTCATGAATTCCATCAGCCAGTAGGGCCTTAGATGCACTCTTCTCCCTGTGTATGGGATGATTAGAGTCTTTGAGAGTGCATCTTTAGCTCTAACACTCCTCAGCTCTTCAATCTTCTTCAATACTAGTCTTCTTGCAGTTACATTGAACCCAAAGTTTTTTTTGAAGGATGAATAGACTTTAATCAGCACAGCTTGGCTTTCTTGAAGAATCCTATGAAGTGGCCACTGAATCTCCCTTCCTCCTTTGTACTTGAACACCAACCTTTCAGGTAGGTTTCTGTATGCATCAATTGCCCTTACTTCATCCAGTTCATCCAGATAAAGGTTTAGATCTGAAAATTCTTTGATATCACACAAGTACAAGTAGTCTCCCCTGTTGACCTTGGGTTGAGCTTTAACTACTGACTTGGATTTGAGAGGTGACAGCTTCACTTTCTTGACTGCCCTTGACTTTGTCCTTTTTGGCTTGCTAAGGATTGGTAAGTTGAAGTCAGGAATTGGTATGTTATCCCACTCTATTGGCTCATCCTTTGGCACAATAGGTTCACCATGTATGTTCCTGTAGGGATCCACCACCCTTATGTCTTCAAGTACCATAGAGGGCTTTGATGCTTGAGTTGTAGCTGGTGTGGATTCCTTAGGAAATTGATCTTCCAATTCCTTGTCAACAACATCCAGTTTCCTTTTTGTTCTTCTAGCTAATTCTTTCTTCCTTGGGGATTTCTTCTGTTCTTCAATCTTCTTCTTTGATTTAGCAGCTTCAGATGTTTGAGAGGGAATTTGTTGAGAAGAATTCACAGCCTGTAGCTTGGCCAAGATAGCAATCTGTTCTTTCTTTTGTTTAGACTTCTTTCCATCTAGAGCAGCTTGCCTCTTTTCCTGCTTTAATCTGGCTTTTTCTTCTTTCTTTGCTTGAGCAAACTGTGGATGTCCAGCTACCACACAAATTTCCTTTCCATTTCTGAATATCTTAGCAATTCTCCTTTTTGAAGCTGAATCAGCTGGATCTTTATAGAAGACAATAGATCTTGACAGAAGCTTCTTTTCATCAAGCTTGGGTGTCTCATACACAGTGTCCATTGGGTTCTTCCAAGATGATTTTGGATAATTTGCCCTTGGTTTAAGAATTATTTCAGCCTTTGTAGACTTGATGCAGAAAGATTGTCCTTTTTCCAGATAGTTCATGCTCATCTCATTCACACTGATTGGCTTGACATGAGAGTGATGGATGGCTGACTGAACTGGCTCCTTGACTAGTTCAAACTTTTTCTGTATCTCCTCATCAATCTTATTCCAGTTGATCAAACTCAACTTTCCTTTTTCAGCAACTTTCAAATTTACTGCTGCTGCTGCTTTAATTAGATCTATACTATCTGCAACTGTTGGCTTGGAGATTGTAATTGAAGGTACAATTACTTTGCTGATTTGTACTTGAAGTTTCTCCCCCTCAGTTGGTCCTTTTTTCCCCTTACTTGATTCTCTCTCCCCCATTTTGTTATCATCAAGTTGAGGAGTTAGGCCTTGTGCTTTAGCTAGTTGCATAAGAAGATGTGTCTGAGTCTGTTGATTTTGAAGAAGGATAGCCACTGAATTCTCAATAACTTGAACTCTGTTTTCCAGCTTGGCCAACTTCTTTTCAGAATTTGATTCTCTCCTTAATCTCAGTAGTATATCTTGCATGGTACCATATGGCATTACTAAATTCAACTTCTCAGAATTGTATGTCTTCAAGTCAGCTATATCTCTTTTTAGTTTATCCACACTCATATTCTGTCTTAAGTGCTGGATCTTCATGAGATGTAGAGAGTCTAGGTGAGCTTGAAGAATAACCTTCGTACCAGCATCTGAAGTCTCCTGAAGGGCCTTTTGAATAGCCACCACTTGCTTGACCAAAGACACATCAAATTGTCCTGGTGTAAATTCCTTTCTCCATGCCCATCCAGGTAAATTTAAAACAGAACTTGGGCCTTCATCTCCCCCTAAGTTCATGCTTCCATCCAAAGAAACAGAGTCATCATCATTAGAATTTACTCTAAATTCTTCAGATGGCTCACCAGCTTGAGAAGGCATCCTATTGACAGCAGCTTTATCTCTTTGAAGAGATTCTGAGGTGTGTACTAAATTCAAAGTCTGTTATGCCTCCACATTGCCCTGAGCAGCCAACAATTGATAGGCTGACACAGGATGAGTAAAAGTGTCAGCATCCAAGGAAATGTTATCAATTTCAGCTTTGTAATGTTGCTGAAATTGTCTTCCCTTTTCAGCATCATCCACAATTATTGACTCACTAGCAATGGCTGGATCCATCCTTATTTCTCCTGTACCTGCCTTTCTCTCATAATCTCTCTTTTGTTGCATCAGGGTCTCACCCTGGCTCCCCACCCTCACACCCTCACATTCACCTACTAAGGTGGGACTCCTCTCACTCACTTTTCCCAATCCTGAATAAATGGATTGCTGAGATTCACTCTTTTCCTCTCCTTTTCCCTGGGAGCAACCCAGCCTCTCACTCAATGCACTCTCCTCTCTCAGTCCTAAGAGTGACTGTATTACCACTAAGTCTTCTGCACTAAAAATAATTAAAGTTTGAAGTTGTGCAGAGACACTCGACGGATAAGTGATATCCATCGGGTGAGTGGTAAATCTATCCGTCGGATAACTGCTGTTAAGCTTATCCGTCGGGATACAATCACTACTCGACGGATGAGCAATATCCATCGAGAGAGTAGAAATGAATGAGGTGGGAAGAGTAACTATTTTCGACTCTGTGTTGATTGAAGTTATTTGAGGCACAGATGTCACAATAGTATCTGAAAGAATTGGCAAGTGAGCCAACAAATCATCTAAAAGATGATGCTCACTTGCACTAGATTTTGGCTTCCCCAACAGAGTTAAAGAAGGGGAATCAGGAATTGAAGTGTTTATCATATCCACTTCCACAGAGTTTGTTGGTGAGTATGGTGTTTCAGAGGCTTCTATTATAAGAGATTTTGGCTGTGACTCCACATTTATTGGAGCCACATCAATCTGAATTTGAGAAAGTGCAGGGATTGTGTCTTTAGCACCAGTTTGCACTATGTGTGAGCCCTGTGCACCCCCAGTTGTTTTGGATTTCTTCTTTCTTGTGTAAGTTTGGGGTGAGCTTGTGTCCCTAACCCTTTTGGCCTGTGCTCTTGGCTGAGAGCTTTGTTCAATAGCCACATCCTTTTGAAAGGATGCAGCTAGAAGTGAGCTTTTGTCCTTTTTAAGCACTGCAGTTTGTTGGGAAACTGCAGTGTGGCTAGGCTGGGATTCACTCAACTCTCCAACCTTATCCTTGGGGTTTCTTTGATGTTCACTCCTTCCCTCACCTAACTGATTATAACGACTCGTATATTTATTATTTAAAGGTGTATTATTAAAAATTTAATCAAATAAATATATGTAGTGGTCTTGATTGCTATGTGTTGCTCTATTATTGTTTATATGTGATTTATGAGGTATAGGGTTGTTCGTTTAATTAATGATTGAGTAGTGCTGAATCGTTTTCACTTTTAAAAGTGAATTTAGTGTAAATTTATTTGCATAAATACTTGGATTGTCTCTAAAATTATTTTTATGACTTTATAATTACAATAATTATTTTTAGGACTTTATAAAGTTTAGAAATCAATATTTCATTAATTATTTATTTTTAAATGATTTTCTAAGTGTGTTAAATGGTAAAATCCATATTTAATTATGGAAATCTTCAAAAATTATGAAACTTATATTTTATTAAGTTCATATTATTCTGAGAATTTTAAAATTATTTTGGAAATTTTCAGGATTAATTTCACCCGTGCCTTGTTTCGTTAATTGTTAAAAAGCGGGTATAAATTGCATTTCAAAAATTGTTTTAAAATTACGGAATTTATGTTTTTATTAACTTCGGGATAATTATAATATTTTATAAATATTTTCGTAATTTCTTGAATTTATCTTAAGTGCAAGTCTGCTCGTTACTCGTAAATTTTGGGTATGTCGTGTGACCCAAAAATATTTTAAAGATTACGGAAAATTTTATTTTATTAATTATGAATTATGTTGGGAATTTTAAAATTAATTTGTAATTTATCCGATTATTTTCACCCGCAAGTTTGTATCGCTATTTGTGCAATCGCAGGTCAAATTTTGCTTTCAGTCCAGAAAAGGGATACGTGTCCTTTTATTGGACACGTGTCTTGTGCTCCTATTGTGTGGAAGAATTAATATGTTAAATAAAATTAAAAAAAACAACCACACAGACACTCACAAACGAGCCCTGTGTTTTATCCCCATGTTCTCTCTCTCGCTCGATCAATCTATCTGCTCTCTCTCTCGCTTCAATCTCTCTCAATCTCTCCTGTTCCCTCATTCTTTTCTCTCCCCTCACTCTCTCTTTCCCTTTCTCCCCGTTTCTTCTTCCCTGTTCTTGGTTTCTCCGCCGATATCCGGCGTGTCGCCGCCGATTCCGGCTTGGTGGTTGTCCTGGTGGTAGTTACTGCGTATATATACTTGTGAGTATATGTATATGTGATTTGTGGGTGTGGGTTTCTGTTGTCACTGTTGTTCTGTGTTTTCTGTCATTTTTTTTCTTTTCTTCATCTCCGGCCGCCGCCGTGCTCTGGCCGGCGAGGTGGCCTGCGCGTGGAGTGCGCGTGTTCGGTATTGTCTCTATTCGATTGTGTAAATTAATTTCCTGCTGCTTGTGTTGATTTATTAATTGAATCTTTATTCTTGCAGAAAAGTATATATTTGATTAAAATTTGTGAAATAATTATTTTTCTTGCGGGAAATTAATTTGGATCGGTGAAATTTATTTGGAAACCCCAGAATTTTCGGGTACCAATAAATTTTGCCGCCGTCGGCGATGAGCCTCGGCGAGCCGACGGTGGACCGTGATGATCGTTATCTGAATCCTAAAATTTTAAAATATTAATGTAGTTCGTAAATTATTCTCGAGATGTAAATAATCGAATAATAATAATTAATTGATTTGAATTGACGTTTGGGAATTCGTGACTTGTGATTGTGTTGTTGGATTATGATTGTTGTTGATTTGACGTCGTTGTGTTTCGACGGGTACTTCGATAAACAGAGGAGATGCTGTCCAATTTTCGAAAAATGAATTTCGAAAGTTGCAAGAACGTATCCTGTGTATTATCGGGAATACTAATCAAACGCATAACTACCTAATTATAAATATTGAATGAATCATAATTATGTGTTGTGATGAAATATGTTGCAAAATATTCGATGACCCTGATTTACTAAAATGATGTTTATAGGTATTTTGCAAAAGTAAATGCCAAACCACGTTTTGGGTATGTGGACCCTAGCTGTTGCATGTACTATAAGGATATGTATATTACGAGTCGGGAATCGTTATCGATTGGGTAGATGTGTTGTTGAGGATATGTCAAGCATACCTAGACGTCTAACATAGGGTATTTCGGCTTTGTAGGTTTTAATCAAAGGACTCCAAAAGTGATATCGAACTAAAGAAAATCTAGTGATCAGTCGACAAGCGCAGCGGGGTTCCTAAGCGAAGGACCTGGGCGTTGAAGTCAGATCCAGGATAGTCAAATAGTAAAGCGATAAAGTTGAGTGTCCTGAATCGGTTCAAGATCAATCAGAGATAGTTGTATCACTCTGCAAGGCAAGTACCCCTGACCATATCTTTATGGTTCAGCATATATGAATATAATGTTGTTTTATTCTTATAGTGGAACAGAATGATTTAAGCTACGTATCCCCTGGGTTTCAAATTGTTTTACTAACTTATGTTTTGGGGGAAAAGTAATTTCTGAAAATACCTATCTCTAAATTTTGAATAAAATGAAAATGTTTTGGGAATGTGTGGTGTTATAATTGTTTTGACAAGAGATAGGTAAGTGATTCGGAAAAACTGGATAAAAATGATCAGATAATTGGATGAGTGTGCGCAGAAGGCCCGTAATGGCCTGGAAGTTAGCGTAAGAGGCGAAATGGTTGCGCACCCTATTATAACGACCAGCCCAGTGTGACAGAGACCTAGCTAGTATTTGAGTTCCGAAACAGGTAAATGGGATGGCAGTTAGATCCGTCTGGTGTTGATAGCCTGATCAGCTGTCTTCACATATCCGCTACGTATCTGATTTGGTCTTGTGTGATTCCCATAAGAGCATGAGTTGTTGATATAGCGGATTTGAAAATGAAAATGGCATGCTAGAATTATTCTCTGGTATTTATGCACAGCACGCGACTGTTGATCTTGTTTTACAGAGAATGCTAGTTTTGATATCCAGTTTATACTTGTTTTACACATTTCTGGCAAGATATGAATTATGTTCCTATAACTGCTTTACTTTAAACTGTTTTACTTGTTATTCATATAGTGGTGCTGCTGAGCAAGCAATTGCTCACCCTTGCAGAATATTTTATATATGTATTGCAGATGCCTAGAAGATTCTTCGGTGCTAGTCGGGTAAAGTTCCAGTTCCCTTTGTGTCAAACTCCTCTGAGATGGTTGTGCTAGACCAAGGGTGGTCTGTTGAGTTGCTGTGTTAAGTTAGCTGCGTCGAGATGATTGTTGTAAGTTTGAGTTGTGTTAGTTGAATAACCTGAGTCATACTTAAACCTGGAAAAGGTCTTGGTTAAGAGGTCGTAGTTATGTTTTAGACTGGATTATAATTGTTATTATTGTTGTTGGTGACGTCAACTCCTGACCCCGGGGTTGAGGCCGTCACACTGATCCTCCTTCGCACTCCCCTCTTTGGCTTTGGTAGATTTTTCAACTGGTACCTTTTGAGAGATACCAGAGGGGGTTTTCTTTGACTTGGATTTGGAAATTACAGTTGTTTTGGCAGCTTTGGTAGGCAACTATTTGGTCATTGTCACAGTTGCCATAGCTACTCCTGAACTCAAAGAAATTGAGGAGATTGGAATAGTTGAGGGTATGGATGAACTTACCTCACCTACCTGAGGTGTCTGCATTACAGGAAAGTAGAACATTGGCACATCCCTATGATGGTTGGCTCTGTTCAAATCTGTAATGATTCTTCTCTCTTGAACCCAACAAGCTAATTTGTTGTTTGAGTTCTCAAGTACAATCTCTTGACAAAGATGGTTAGCCAATATCATGAAAAATCTAGCATAATATACATTCTTTCCCCTTTTGGCTATCTCACCTAGTTTAAAACTTAACTCATACAAGACAAGGTCACTGAAATTGTAAAATTTATCTTTAACTAGCATGTATAGCATGTTAAGCATGGAAATATTCACAGAATCAAAATTACTGACTTTTCCAGAGAAAACTTTAGTCACAACATCACACAAGAAACTCCATTCCTTCCTAAGACCTAATCTTCTAATCTCACTTAGCTTATTAGTAGGAAGTGCATAATGCATGGAATTAAGCATATTGATAATATCAGTGTCAGTGTGTGGTGAAGTTACATTATCATCAGGAATTTTGAAACATGCTTTTATCACATCACTATTGATACAGAACTCATTACCTTTGATAATTAGAGTGATGGTTTTGTCAGTAGAGTTGTAGATTGCAGTGGTCCACATCTCTTCAACAACTTCACAGTAAACTGTGGGTGATTCAAGCATGGCATAACTTAACTTGCAGTTCTTCACGAAGTCCATCATCTTGTGATAGTCTTCTGATTACTGAATACCCTTATTGACCAAAGCAGTGAAGTTGTTCTTCTCATAAATGAACCTAGTCTGAGACATGATCTTTACTACAGGTGCCATTGTTAGAGAATGAAAGCTTTGAAGAGAAAGAGGATATTTGCTTGAGAGAGAATAAAATAAAAGCAATTGAATTTGAGAATGATAAAAGAAAATAATTGGAATGAAATAAGCTTTTATATTTCCTCAAAAACAATAGATGAAAATAATAAAGAAAAGTAAATTACCCAATAGAAATTGCCTAAATTAGCCGTTTAAAAATAAACTGTAAAAATTCCACCCATTATCCGTCGTGTAATGCTTACAAACTGTAAGTATACTCGATGGATAATGTTCAGGGAATTAACGGTTAAGATTTAGACACTTCGACGGATGAGGATAAACTGTTATACGTCGAGTTTTAAAAGATTCCAGAAAAGTAATTGATTTTTATTTGCACATAGTACATCGACGGATGACTCAACTCGATGGATAATGGTCATCCGTCGAGATGCAAATTTTGACTTAGCCAAAATTTCACTCATGACTAAAATTCAGTTAAATTTCTGGCTACATATCAACTTGCAAAATAACTCAGATAGATTCAAGAGTAATTAAGCATACCTAACTCACTTACCGACCTAGAAAAGGTGGATTCATCCAGTGGCTTGGTAAATATATCTGCAAGTTGCTTCTCACTTGGAACAAAATGTAACTCTACAGTACCATTCATTACATGTTCCCTTATGAAGTGGTACTTGATGTCTATGTGCTTTGTCCTTAAATGTTGCACTGGATTTTCAGTGATGGAAATTGCACTCGTGTTATCACAGAAAATAGGAATCCTCTCAACTTGCAAACCATAGTCTAGCAATTGATTTTTCATCCATAAAATCTGTGCACAGCAACTGCCAGCAGCAATATATTCAGCTTCAGCTGTAGAAGTAGAAACTGAATTTTGCTTTTTACTGAACCAGGACACAAGCTTGTTTCCTAGAAATTGACAAGTTCCTGTTGTGCCTTTTCTGTCAATTCTGCAACCTGCATAATCTGCATCTGAATAACCAGTTAGATCAAAACCAGAATCTCTAGGATACCAAATGCCAAGTTTTGGTGTTCCCTTCAGATATCTGAAAATTCTCTTAATAGCTATCAAGTAAGACTCTCTAGGATCAGCCTGAAATCTAGCACATAAACATATAGCAAACATTATATCTGGCCTACTAGCTGTTAAGTACAGAAGTGAGCCAACCATGCCTCTATAGCTTAAAATATCCACAGACTTTTCAGTAGTGTTTAGTTCAAGCTTAGTTGCAGTGGTCATGGGAGTTTTTGCAGATGTGCAATCCATTAGATCAAACTTCTTTAAAAGATCAAAAATATATTTAGTTTGACTAATGAATATTCCATCACTAACTTGCTTAACTTGTAAACCAAGAAAGTAAGTTAGTTCTCCCATCATACTCATTTCATACTTACTTTGCATCAGTTTGGCAAACTTTTTACAAAGTTTCTCATCTGTAGAGCCAAAGATAATATCATCTACATAAATTTGAACAAGTATTCTAGAGCCATTAACATTTCTGAAAAATAAAGTTTTATCTACACTACCTCTTGTGAAGTGATTTTCCAAAAGGAACTTTGATAAAGTGTCATACCAGGCTCTAGGTGCTTGCTTCAGTCCATAAAGTGCTTTCAATAGATAATAGACATACTCTGGAAAATTTGGATCTTCAAAGCCAGGAGGTTGACTAACATACACTTCTTCCTCCAAATCTCCATTCAGAAAGGCACTTTTGACATCCATTTGATAGACCTTGAAATTGGCATGGGCTGCATAGACCAAGAAGATTCTGATGGCTTCAAGTCTTGCAACAGGAGCAAATGTTTCATCAAAATCTATTCTTTCTTGCTGGCAATAGCCTTTAGCAACCAATCTGGCTTTGTTCCTTACTACTATGCCATTTTCATCCATCTTGTTTCTGAATACCCATTTGGTGTCTATTGGATTCTTTACTTTAGACTTGGGTACCATTTTCCATACTTTATTCCTTTCAAATTGGTTTAGCTCCTCCTGCATAGCTAAAATCCAATCAAGATCTAACAGGGCTTCTTCTACCTTCTTTGGTTCTTCCTTTGACAGAAAGCTGCTCTATAGACATTCTTCTTGAGTTGCTCTCCTGGTTTGAACTCTAGAAGAAACATCACCAATAATCAGTTCAAAGGTGTGATCTTTTGTCCATTTCCTTGGTTGAGGTAGATTAGCTCTAGATGAAGAGACCTCAATGTTGTCTTGATGTGTGATTGAGTTATGATTGCTAGAAACTCACCCTGAGTTTGTGGATCTTTGATTTGAGAAAGGGGTACTTTCTACGGGTGATCTGCCTTGACTTCCTGCTCCTTTTGATAACCCGACGGATGGTGAATTTTGAGTACTGACGGATGAGGCAGGTTGTCTACCGACGGATAACACAGATTGCCTTCCGACGGATGAAGCATTTTGCAACTCGACGGATGTTGAGTTTTGTGCTTCATTGGTGGTAGATTTGTCCGCATTATCCTTAGACACTGTTTCTTGATCACTCTCATCATCACTTTCATCACTAACCATCTCATCATTGTCGAATTTGAGGCTCTCATGGTAATCTCCATCTTTCAGTCCTTCAATCTTTTTATCATCAAACACAACATGTATAGATTCCACAACAATGTTGGTTCTTAGATTGTAGACTCTATACCAACAGCATATCCAACAAAAATTCCTTCATCTGCTTTAGCATCAAACTTCCCATTTTGATCAGTTTGATTTCTCAGAATATAGCATTTACAGCCAAAGACATGAAGAAAATTTAGAGTTGGCTTCTTGTTCTTGAACAATTGATAAGGAGTCATGCATCTTGCTTGGTTAATCAGAGAGATGTTCTGAGTGTAGCATGCAGTGTTTACAGCTTCAGCCCAGAAATAAGTTGGTAATTTTGATTCTTCAAGCATTGTCCTTGCAGCTTTAATAAGAGATCTTTTCTTTCTTTCCACTAATCCATTCTGTTATGGAGTTCTTGCTGCTGAAAACTCATGCAAGATCCCATTTTCCTCACAAAATGCTCTCATGACATAGTTCTTGAACTCAGTTCCATTGTCACTCCTGATTCTTCTAACTTTGAAATCAGGATGATTGTTAACTTGCCTTATGTGATTGATGATGATTTCACTAGACTCATCTTTAGACTTTAGGAAATATGTCCAAGAGAACTTTGAGAAATCATCTACAATTACTAGGCAAAATCTTTTCTTTGAAATTGATAATACATTGACTGGTCCAAACAAATCCATGTGAAGCAATTGCAGAGGCTCTTCAATTGCTGAATCAAGTTTCTTCCTGAATGATGCTTTGATCTGCTTCCCTTTTTGGCAGGCATCACACAGTCCATCCTTTGTAAACTCCACTAGAGGAATGCCTCTTACTAGTTCTTTCTTTACCAGCTCATTCATGGTCTTGAAGTTTAAATGGGATAGCTTCTTGTGCCATAGCCAACTTTCATCTTGACTTGCTTTACTGAGAAGACAAGTTACAGATACTGCTTTGGTTGAGTTGAAGTCAGCTAGGTACACATTTCCTCTTCTCACACCAGTGAGAACCACTTTGTTGTTTTGATTGTTAGTCACAACACAGGCTTCTTTGTTGAAGGTTACTGAGTTGCCTTTGTCACAAAGCTGGCTGATACTCAACATATTGTGTTTGAGACCATCCACTAAGGCAACCTCTTCAATGATGACATTGTCCTTTGAAATCATGCCATATCCCACAGTATAACCTTTGCTGTCATCTCCAAAAGTAATACTTGGGCCAGCTCTCTCCTTAAACTCTGTGAGCAGGGTAGAATCACCAGTCATGTGTCTTGAACAGCCACTATCCAAGTACCAAAGATTCTTTCTATTTCCCTGCACACATTAAAATCAAATCTAGTTGATTTTGGTACCCAAGTTTCCTTGGGTCCTACCTTGTTAGCTTTCTTCTTCTGTTTCTTAGGTTTTATCTCATTTTACTTAGGAATTCCAGATTCTTCCTTAGTCAATTGGGTTGTACCTTTGAAACCACTAAATGCAACAGAATTATCATGCATGTTATGGCTAACAGGAAATGACATGCTTAGTGCAAAAATGTTATTCCAGTAAGGCATGCTAAATGGCATTTGAGGCATATTGTATGCAGCATAATATGGATTAGGTGCAAATGGCATATTAGCAAACTGTGCATTCATGTTCTGTGTAGGCATAGCATTAACATGCATGGGAGGCATGGCATTCATGTTAGGAAATTGAGTCTAAATAGACATGGGAGTAGGCATGGCAGATTTGCAATTAACAGACAAATGATTTACACTACCACAGTTGACACAGATTTTTCTAGGAGCATATTTATCAGGTGTGTAGTTATTGTGTTTGTTAATCCCTACTTTACCATTCCTATTGTTTTTCCTTTTAGTCTCTGTTTTTACCTCTATTTTCTCAAGTCTGCCACTTAACTGTAGCAAGAATTACAGAAGGGGGGTTAAATGGAATTCTTGAACCTTTTTCTTGAAATAAAAATGTTCAACTCGATTATAGATATATTTTTTTTGATTAGCACAATGCGGAATGTAAACTTAAATGAACCAAAACATAAGTAATTAAAAACAAGAGTCTTTAAAAACTTTCTGGTGGATTTAAACAATTCCACCAGAGATATATATAATATATCGAGAGGACTCTGTGTGCAACAATGCTCACAGTTGCTTACAAATGGAACTACTGAGAATACAGGAAATGCTATATATTATACTTACAAAGATTTCTCTGTTTTTGTGTTTATCAGCTATTTCAGTTATTTTTCTATTTGCTACTCTCTTGGTTTATATAATACCAAGATTACAAAGTCAAAAAGACTGAACAAATATAAAATTTAACAGTCTTAAGCTTTGCTGCTTTTCGTCCTCTATTACCCAGTTAATGGGCTTCCACAGTGTGTTTGTATACATCTCGACGGCTGTGTGTCAGCTTTCACTATTCAACTGCTGTTTGAATTCTCCATATGATCATCCGTCGACTTTCAGAACATCCGTTGATGGTTTAATTGATCATCCGTCGACTGCTATATTAAACATCCGTTGATAGTCATTTGATCATCCATCGATGGCTTTGTTAATCATCCGTCGGTAGCTCTTTTGGCACTTGACTCTATTTCACTTATGCAGAATTACAAGACATCAATTATGTACAATTAATCAACCTATTCTGCATATCTAGTTAAAGTCAACATGACTTATATGCTACTATAGATTCTATACAAAGGTGCATACATAACTGTGCTACAAACTTATTATTACATAAGCTACTCACTCGATGGATAATAAGTTAATCATCCGTCGGGACTATAATGAGTTATCCGTCGGGACTATAATTCTTATCCGTCGAGTGCTACATAATTTCACTAAGTAAAATCTATTTAGATATTTTGTTTATGAAATCATCAAGTACACAACATATGCACAACAATAACAACGGTTATCCGCTTTTCTTGCCTAATTTGGTAACGATAACAAGGATGTTCTGGAAGATATTGGTCGTGTTCAACGTGAACTTCTTCTTAATAATTCCTTATTTACTTTTGTTGTTTATCTCAACAGTCATCTCAATATTGGGATATCTTTCATACCTGGCGTCTCCCTTTCTGGGTATCAAGCCACCGGTCTTACACTTCACATTCTTGAAGGTCACTTCCTTCATCCAATTTTCCTAATTTCTTACTTCCTTGTCTCCTCAGTCTATCTGCGTCTCATTATTTATCCTTCGAACTATCTCAAGGTTTCCTCGAATCCTCCCAACTTACAGGGGATAAAATATATGTATCTCTTATTCCTTCAATCATCAACTTTAACTCATGGTGAATCACCCCATCCTGACGATTACATACTTTTCTATTTATATTGTTACGAGTCTTTAGGGTTTCCTCATACCCAACTCCCTTATCATTCGTCAAACTCTATTGCCTTTATATTCCTTTCCACTTCAGTTTCTTTTTATTTTCCTTTCTCTTATCATTATTTCATGAACCCACTAATCATTGACTTCAAACATCACATCGTTCTGGGATTCTTGTCATTAGAACGAATCTTGATAACTTTTACAACTTAGCTTCATATTTCATCATACTCGTCCGCCTTTGTTCTGGCTCCAAAGCTTTTACACTATCTCCATAACCTTGGGAATTACTTTCCCGAAAACAATTGACTAACTTTTAGTCAGTTTATTCTAACCTCTGGCTCTGTGCCTTTCTTGGTCTTTCACCAGCGGGTGGCCTCTCTCTTAGGAGGGTAAGTGACAAAAACAGTCTTTTGTGATTCGTCCATCATTTAGAATCTCAAATGATTCCTATATTTTCTTTAGCCAGGCTCTCGCCTCTACTGGGTTCGCTTGTTCCTTGGAACTCTGAGAGCTTAGCGACTTAAAGGTCCTGAAAGAATTTCCCACTGCACTGCCTCCTCAGGGTGGTGGTTGGGGATAATAGTCTAAGTTCTTTTTAGACAGGTCCATGAATTTCCGTATAGGAGTACCGTCTCGGGTCTCCTTTCCTTACTCGACTTTCTGTTTCCTTAGTATGAAATGTTTCATCCTTCTCCCATACTTGGGGTTATCTTATACGTTAAAATCCTTGTTTTCCACTTCATTATGTTATGGGCTCCTTATTTCTTAATGGAAACCTCCCTGACTATCACATTCAGGGTTTGCCCTAAATCTTATTCCTCGAGCTATGGATTTCATCTAATATCCAGTCCTTAAGCTCTTAAACGTTTGGAACCCAAATTCTGTAGGAATACCTCGTTATTCCCTTATCATCTTTCTTGGTATTAATCTCTTCTCCGGTCATTGACTTTCTGCCTTCATTCATCACTTTTTCTTGGCACAATATGATCTATTTCGATAATTCGGGCTGTATTGCAATCTCAAACAGCGTTTCGGTACCGGCTCCGGTTACTTTCACTTCTATTTCCATTTTCTCAAAATCTCTTATCAACTCTCCCAAAGACATTTTCATCTTGAGTCTCTCCTTTATACTAAGGGCATTAGCCACCATTTTGGCTTTCGCTGGATGATAAAGAATCTAATAATCATAATCCTTGATTAGCTCTAACCACCTCCTCTGGCGCATGTTGAGCTCTTTCTGCGTGAAAATGCACTAGAGCACTTATGGCTTGTGTAAATCTCGCACTTCTATCCATACAAATGGTGCCTCCAATCTTTAGGGCAAAACTATTGCCACGAGCCCAAGCTCATGGGTGGGGATATCGAATTTTATATTCCCTTAATTGTCTTGACGCGTATGCGATTACCTTGTTGTGCTGTATAAGAAGCACCCTAATTCCTTATGCGAAGTGTCACTACAAATCATAAAATCTCCTTTTCCATCTGGCAACGCCAACATAGGGGTCGTCACCAACCTTTCCTTCAGTTCTTAAGAGATGTTCTTGCATTTCTCTATCCATTCGGACTTCTCAGTCTTACGAGTAAGCCGCGTCAAAGGGGCTACTATCTTTACAAACTTGAATGAACCTCCGGTAGTGACCGACCAATCCTACCTCTGGTAGTTGCCCTAACCATGGTCATCAATTCCTCAGTGGTCCTTTATTCATTCTTGTCAGGATCCTTCACGGCATCCTTCTCAGCAATAATCCCTTCTAGGACAACATCCTTAACCGCTACATCCTCAATATGAACATCAACCGGTCCCATGTTAGGACGCTCTATCGGATCCACAATCTGATCTTCAATACCTAATAAAATATCATCGCGTTGTGGCTCCTCAACCTCAGGGTTCGGAGTCCCGCTACCATATACGATAACGAACTACGCCTCTATCACGATATTTATAAGGGTTCCCCTAAGGGTTTTAACTGTCAGTACTACGTTAGGTAGCCCGACTATGAACTTGGCAAGAGTTCTTATTATCTTAGTGAACTTATTATTTTAACGTCATATCATCTCCGAGGTTTATAACCCTTAGCTCTGATACCACTTCTGTAACATCCCCAAATCCGGGGTCGGGGATTCGGGTTGTCACGAGTTCCATTTCCCTTATCAATACTTAATCTTAACAGTCAACCAACTACTGCGTACTGTGACCCCACAATATACACACACACACCACAAGTTATAGTCTCATAGATGAATACCAAAAATAACACAAGTCATTTTATTCCATAATTATAAGTCATTACACCTCAAAAGGGTTTCTGAATAAATTTACATATTCTTTGCCATTATTACAATTCATAATATACATAAGTCTGGTACATCAAAAGTTGAAAGTCTAGCCTACTGGTAGCTCCTACCTCAGCTACAACGGCATCAACGCCTACAGGAAACTGCGGAACGTTTCCTATCCGCTCACAAATTGGGAGCTTGGTCATGTTCATCTTGTCTATCTGTTGTTGTGTGATGAAAGAAGAAAGCAAGGGTGAGCAACAAGCCCACCGAAATAATATGTATAACAATATATGAGCATTCTCATAGTACTCAAGAAAGTCTTGGTTAAGAAGAAATGAACCAAGTTGATATCTTAACGCGACCAAGTCGCAAAATATTCAGTATATATGTATATATATATATATACTTTTCAAAATCTTGGAAGTCCTCTTCCATGCATAATATACACAGAGTTCCAGTTTATAACTGTATAAAAATATCGTTGCAAGGTGATCTCATATATCTAACCTTGTCTCAACGTTTTTGTGAAAATCTTTGTCATGCATAAGATAATCATTAACCAGATATAAGTTAAAAAGATGAAGTTACAAGATACTCCAATATACTTATATCTTTTCTGAATACTACTTGAACTACCACCGTTCAAGTTATAATTAGTTTCAAAAGTTCATCACACTGATGAGACTACAAGATAAGACTTGAATAGATTCAATCTTTGAAATATCATTATAAATAATAAAGTTACGAGATACTTCATTAAGTCCTGATATATATATACACACCTATATATATATACATTTCATACACTCCTTGAAAACCTCTGTTATGAAAATTATAAACAGAGTTGTAATATCCAATGAATTTGGAAAGGAGAAAACCTTGGCATAAACCTGATATCTTGCTGATAAGGCAAAGATACCAATAAGTAACATTTTCAACTAGTAGATGGACGAATTCCCCACTGGTCATCACCCTGGCCGCAATAGGACCTTATGCTGGACTGCCACTCAGCCACTTTCACATTTGATGGACTCCCACTGAGCCACTTACACTTTCATGGACGCCCACTGAGCCCATGTTGCTTATGCCAACTCAAATAGATGAACTTACTTCCCGAACGATGGGCAAGTAATCAAGATGTTTCTCAAAACAGCAACCTCGTTGCGAATGTAAAATACACCACTGAGTCGGATCCCTCAGGTTTTGAGCGAGTATTTAAATCCCCTTCGAAAGGAAGATCTTAAATATATAAATGAGTTTTTGGATCCGCTCTAACTTTTAAAATCATTTTGAAGACTCGAAAATATTTTTAAGAATGTTTGGAGTAATGCTGATTTAATGAAATAAATCGGTCCCGATATATTAGAAAATATCTGAATATTATTATTTAAATAATATTCCCATAAGGATAATCTCTATATAAATAATTTGAAGTAGAAGTTTTACAACTCATACTTGAAATGAATATTAAATAACCAAAGATATACTTATACGAAAGTACTATCTTTATTTGAATAATCGAAAATAAGTTTGATTATCGAAACATTATTTTTTAATAAAATAAAGAATATTATTTAATAAATAAGCGGAGTCATAAGTCCTCAAATGAATATTCAAAATAATATTTATTAAATAAAATAAACGGAGTCATAAGTCCTCGAATGAATATTCAACTAATATTCATTAAATAAAATAAACCGAGTCATAAGTCCTCGAATGAATATTCAAACTAATATTCATTAAATAGAATAAACAGAGTCATAAGTCCTCAAATGAATATTCAACTAATATTCATTAAATAAAATAAACCGAGTCATAAGTCCTTGAATGAATATTCAAACTAATATTCATTAAATAAATAAGCGGAATCATAAGTCCTCGAATGAATATTCAAAGTAATATTCATTAAATAAATAAGCGGAGTCATAAGTCCTCAAATGAATATTCAGAATAATATTCATTAAATAAAATAAAGCTATCGAATAAACCATATTCGATTAATAGTTTTGAAACTATATCAATATATATATAAATATATATATATATATAATATACTCGGGAACATCGACTCCCGGTTTTAGAAAATGTTCACCTTTGGCTCCCCTATCCTAAGGGTATACGCAACTACTGCTTATCTCTAGCATAGGTATTATGCAACTTATAAGCATTGAAATCAACAGATAGATAACCAGATTACGAAACAGACATGCATATATATACCATCTCAGCATGCTTCAATATATCGCAAAATTTGCTAATTAACCAACATGCATCTATCACAAGATAATGCATATACATATATACATCACCACAACAGTATAACGGTTAGAAAACTTGCATGAGTGCTCCCGGATAGACTTAGGCTTAGAGTAGGTCCGATAACCTATGAACAACAACATAAGTTGGAATTAAACCCTGGTCGCTTAAGAAACTAGACTTTAACCAATTGAACCCTAACGTTCGCTTATGGTCACAACTATGCTTAACGAATCACCTAAGTCGTTCGAGTACCCTCGGCTCCACCATTTTTAATAAATTAACCATTAAGAATTTTAAAGTGATTCTTTCGTGAGTACCTTACCAACTGCCTAATCCACTTAACATAATTGTTTCATACCCCAATTAGTCATTTAAAGTCCTTAACCAAGGTTTCAAAGTAAGGCGAGGGGTAATGGTTCGGTCGCGAAATGCCGTTACTTAAAACGGTCATTTCTCCTAAACCGTACATCGGATTCAAACGAACCACATATCAAAACGAAGCTCGTAACATGAACTATCTAATCATGACAATGGTCAAAACCTAATAGTGAGTTCACGGGTCATAATGTTAAGAACAAAAACAGTCTAGGGTAATCGGACATTACGACGGCTATGTTTACGCGATTACCAATTTCGTACAACTCCAATTCAATTCACAAACAACCCACAATCATCACCATTCCACCATCATTCAACCACAATACAATATCATTCAACCATAACTCAATATCTCAACTTATTCATCTAAACCAAGTCAAAAATGTGGCCAAGAACTTTAAATCCAACAAGTATCACTCCTAACTCCAAAATCAACAAAACCACTTACTAAAAAAAGCTCTAAACATGATTACACACCCATTACACTAACCCATCATCTAAATATTAGGAAATCCAAACAACAAAACTTAAGACTAAGATCATGAAGAGTTATACCTTCCTTGAAGCTTTTAATCCATGAAAGATCCTTGGAATGCCCATGGAAGCCTTAATCTAACCTCCTACAAGCTTGATCTTTCAAAGAAATCAAGAACATAAAAATTAATTTCAAGAAAGTACTATTCACCATCTTCTTGAATGATTTATAGGAAATGCTAGGAAAGGATTTTGAAGCTAAGATTCCTAGGAAGTATGTAACTTAACTAGGAGAAGCTAGGATAATTACCTTGTAAATTAGCAAGTGGAGGAGCTTGGACTTCCCTTTTTCTAAGAAAGAAGCCGAGAGCTTCATGAAGAAAAGAGAGGAAATGAATTTTTTTTGCTTGGTTGGTTTAGAATTTACCATGGTAAATAATGCTTGGCTACAAATCAACCAACAAAACAATCTCACTTGTCATGCTTATGTCACCTTTCTTATGTCATCCATTTGCCACATGTCTTTGTCTTGTGGTTTGATGATGTCACATTCTTTGGCTTCTTGTACAAGCTTGTCTCTTGGTCGCTTATTTGTTTTACGGTTCGCTTAACTGTCGTTCGCGTTTATCGTTCGAGGGATCATATCCGGGATCTTATTACTTGGGCTTCCCCTAAACCTTTCTCAATATTTTATATTCCATTTATGATCCTCTCTTAAAATCCTTGAATTTAAATCATTTTTATCATGTTACCTTATACTCAATTCTTTCTGTATCTGGTAGATTTCCGGGAAAAATCGAAGTGTTCGAATTTGGATTCTGACGATCTTTACATACACTTATATATCATATAGAGTACTAATAAGATCTCAGAATAACAATAAAAGAACCCCTACATAGTGTGGCATGAAAAGTTTTTCTTATTCAGCATAATCAACAAAATCACTATTCATAAGGGGTTCAAAAAAATCCAAAAATTGGGGTTATTACATTAATTTATCATCAAGTTCACAACATATTTCTAACATACATTTATGCTATTATTTGATTTTCCAATTGCTATTGTGCTATGCATCATCTCCACTTAAATCCGGATACAAGTCTGGTAATGTTTTTAACGTAAAGTTTGTAGGTTGAGTGATGTTCTTGCTGATGATTTTGTCCTTAACACCGAATATAATATTGTGGGTTGTGGTGCAAATGAGCTCATGGATTTAGTTATGAGGTTAGTAGTTTGATCTTCTTTTGATTACCCTGAATTGTTCACCATCTCATGTCATAGGTACTATCATTTAATTTGAAGTATCACATAAGCCATATTTTTGCTTGGATGTATTAATGCTTGCTAAAGTTGTCAAAATGGAAAAGCCAAATTACATTTATATAACATCTTCTACTAATCCAGATGGAAGGTAATATGATTTTATATGATCCTCAATTCTCGAATTTATTTTAGTTATTATGCTTATGCATATTTGGCTTTTCAATTGGAATTTTATGCACCCCTTATTTTCCATATATTATCAGCATTATAGTGGTATCCTAATTTCATATTGTTAAATGCATAGTACTGAGTGCACTGGTGTAGCTGATGGCGTTGGAGGAAGCTATAGCTATATTTGGAGTCAAAACTTTAATTCAAAGCTCGATCCATTGATATTGGATTTAGATTTACCAACCGATTTAAAGCTGTAAATCCCAGGTTTAGTCATATTTTTTAGGATGAATGTATTGATAATTTGGTTTTGATAGAATAGACTTATACAAGTTATATTTGTTTTACTCACAATTATGAGAACATGAATATTGTATTTTTGTTGTTAATACTGAAATCAATATTGGTAATTTTTTTTGTCCAAAAGTAATTGGTTATTATATTGTATAATTATGGTAATGATAAAAAATATTTAATTTACATCAGCTTTTATTGTGTAAAAGAGATGTCTAAGAAAATGATACAAATCACAATTTTGTGTTAAACATGATGTCCAAGAGCTAAGTAGACATCGACCAAAAATGATATCTAAGAGACAAATAAAAATTAGTTTATTTATGTAAAAATGATGTGTGATGTAGGTTAAGACATCAGTTTATGGCCGAAGTCTAAAATAGCCATCATCGACATCAACATCGGTCGAAAAAAAGATAGACATCGGCCAAAAACCTTTGTCTATTACCTTTTTTCTTGTAGTGATATCTCTGTAAAAGATATCTAAATGAATTTAGGATAAATTCCACTTGGCCTATTTTTCCTTTCACAAAACATTCATGAAAGATTTGAGCATTGATTACAAGTACCATGTTTTAAGAAGAGCTAAAAGAAATTGCTTGAAGATAATTAATATGAGTGATTATGAGCAATATGCAAAACTTTGGGACTACAAGAATGAGCCGCTGAAAAAGAATCCTAATTTCACGGCGATTGTCAAATTTTATGTCTTTTTATTAAGACTCTATTTAGTATGTCCTTTTAATATTTGTATGTATGTGATTTCATTTGTAAGAGATGAATGTATTTTCAAGAAGAGGTATATATGTCTTGGGGGTCTTAAGCATGGATTCAAATTGGGATGTAGAATGGTGGTTAAATTAGATGGTTGTCACATTAATAACCAGTTTAAGGGTCAAAATTTAGCAATTGTAGGGGTTGATCCAAACAACTGCATGTATCCAATTTTATATGCAGTTGTAGAAACTGAAAAATATGATACTTGTGATTGCTTTTTTGGGGTCTATTTTGTGACAATTTTTACCTTGGGACTGGAGATGGTTGGAATTATATTAGAGACATGAAGAAGGGGCTAATTCAAGTGGTAGGAAACATGTTACCTCGGGATGAACACAAATAATGTGTGCGTTATATGCATAATAACTTCAAGGAGAAGCATAAAGGGAAATCATTGAAAGACAAGTTTTGGGCAGCTGCTAGAGCCACTTATGTGGAGTCCTTCAAGACTGCAATGGAGATTGTAAAGTATGAGAGTGAATGAGCTTATGACTGGCTTAGTAAGGTTCCACTCAATCATTGGACAAAAGTTAATTTGAAAGAAGAGGTGAAAGTTTGACATACTATTTAATAACATGTATAAGTCTTCCAATAGAAATATATTATCAGCTAGAGAACATGGTATACTTATTATGTTGAAAGATATAAGATCGTACTTGATGAGAAGGCTGCAGAATAAGAGGGAATTAATTTTCAAGTAAATTGGTGAAAAAATTTAAAAAATGGAGAATAGGGTGTTATACTGCTTATGCATGGTACAGTGAATTTGAAGTAACTACTTTTAATGATTCAAATTTTGTTATGAATATGAGCACTAAAAGTTGTGGATGTAGAAAATGAAATTTGACAGAGTTGTGTTGTCATCATGCCCTATCTTGCAATAATAAATTTCCATACAATGTGGAAGATTACGTGAATGATTGTTACCGTAAAAGTAACTACAAAAATCTTATTCTCGGATCATTTTTCCTATTAATGAAGAAGCTCAATGGTTAACAACTTGCTTAGAGCTTATGGCACTACCAGTGACAAGAATTCCAGAAAGTCCTAAGAATAAGGTGTAGCTTGAACCAATTGATGACCTTCATCATGTTATTTGTTAGGTCACACACACACTGTAGAGGGGGTGAATACAGTGTATAGTACAATCAAATCGAACTTTAATAACTCAAGTAACAGAAAACAAACTTTATTGAAACAATAAACTTTGTTACAATATGGAACTGTTACCTCTCAGTGATGAACAAATATCACGAGAGCTGTTAGGGTTACAATGAATAATCTTCTCGAATATAATAACACTTATAGTGTAAACCCTATGTCTGTGTTTATATACTACACAGTTACAAGATAATCGCTAATTGATATGAAATATAATTCTGCTTCCTAAAATATATCAATCAGATATCTTTTCTTCGAAGTATTCTATTCTTCATAGAATTCCTTCTTTATGCATATCTCTTCTTATGTTTGACTCGATCTTCTTTTCTTTAATCAGCTGTTGTCCTTATCTGAACGTCCTTCAGTACTTTATTTCTGATATCCATCTTTTGATGATTATCTCCTGATAATATAAGTACTGATATCCTTAAGTCCTGACTTCCAGTAAGTACTGATTTATCCTGTTTAAGTAAGATCTGAAAACTAAACATAAATCATATTAGCCATGACATTATCAAATATATCTAACAATCTCCCCCAACTTGTAAATTAGCATAATATACAAGTTTAACAGATATTTGATGATGTCAAAAACATTAAGTACAAATGCATGAGAATTATACTAGATAACTACAACTTACAGTCCTTAAAGCTATACCAACTTTAACTTCTGATAAAAACTTCAGTCTGTATTCATATCAGAATTTGAGCAGTTGTAGATCTTGACTTGGCTTCATCTTCTGATCTCTCTGATGTCAGGAGTTGTTCTGAGATAGTTCTTCAACAAACATCTCTCATCATATCTGAGTTCATCAATCATCCTCCTTTTAGCATCTTTAAGTTCTGCAGTATCTTCACTAATTTGAAAGATTGCAGCCCTGAGATCATTAATTCTAGCTTTTCTTATATCCTGATCCAGTCTGATCAAATATGCCTTATCAGACTCAAGATTGAATTCCACAGCCATGTAACCCAGAAAGGTAGTTATAATTTTGGCAGTATTGGGCTTCATTTCAACTATATCACCCTTGTGATCTCTGTACTTTGGAAGATATGTGCTGTCAGACTTAACAGAATAAAGCCTTTTCTGTCTCTGAATCTGATTCTTCAAATAGTTTGCAGCACTTTCTGTTATTTTGTCATTCACTTGAAGTAAGAATAATACATGCTCCAGTTCTTCAAAATACTTCAATGGAATGGCATTTTCCCTTATATGATAAACCCTACCATCTGTCATGAAGTACAACAAGATGTGTCCTTTCAAGTAGGTATGGTAAACCATTTGTACAGATTCCAGTTGATTCAATCTCTCAGGAGTTGCTCCAATACCTGGTTCACTTAAGGAAGTTGGATCATTGGTAGTGTTCTGTATTCTTCTTTCATCAGCACTTCCCAATCCAGTTTTATCTCTTGCTTCCTTTCCAGTAACCACTCTTGCTTCAAAACCTCTTGCAGCAGTCTTCAAAGGTTGACTCTGTTTTACTTTAGTGAATCCTGGTAGGAGTGTCTTTGATTTATCTTCTGATATCAAGTTAACTTGAGCTATGTCAGAGGTTACTTGCTTCTTTGAAATATCAGAACTTACTATCTCTTGACTCTGAACAACTTGAGCCATGTCAGAGGTTGTCTTAAAAACTTTTCTTGAAGTCAGAGCAAGATCATCATCTTCATCAGTAATTTCTTCATTCACAGGAGGCACATAAACCTTGATAGGTTCACCAACTTTTTCTTTGCCCTTGGACCTTGGATCTATCTGCAGTTGTGATTTAGCCATGGTTGCTTCAGGATTTATCCTTTCTTTTATCACAATGCCTTTGAGTTTTGGAAGTGTCTTTTTACCAGAAGCTTCAGATTTAGATTTGACTTTTCCTGATTTAAGTCTGGCTTCTTCTTCCATTAAACTCTCCAAGTCCATTCCTGGATTTTCCTGAAGAAATAACTGTCTTGACATTTCTTCATCAAGATCTAAAAGTTCATCAGAACTTATCCTTTTACCAGTAGCAGAAGTAATTCTTTTTCCAGTATCAGAACTTGTCCTGTGACTTGTGATTTCAGCTTTTCTTGATGAGAAACCTCTACCTTGACTATGACCTCTACCCATTCCAGAGTTTCCATGGTCATCTTTTTCATCATCCTTTCCCTTCAGTGTCTTATCAGTTTTGTATTTGGACTTAATTACTTTCTCCCCCTTTTTGGCATCAGCAGGTAAGAGAAGAGAGACAAGCAATTCCACTGAGGCTTGGATTTCATTAAGTTGAGATTGCTGAGAAGCTTGATTTTTCAGAATATCATCAATCTGAGTTTGTTATTTCTCTTGAGTCTTCTCAATATGCAACTCTGTCAAAGGTAGGTTGGAAGAATTTTTTCTTGTCAATCTTTAGAACTTGTTCTTGCTTCATTAATTCTTCCTGGATCTTATGTAACTCTGCATGAGTAGTTGAATGGAGACCTTGTAGATGTTTAGTACTCAATGCAGTGACTCTAAGATGTGTTTTGAAATCATCAGTAATTAACATCTCATCAACTTTTGTCAAGTGCTCAGCAAGATTCTTTGCAGATGGAACATAGGTAACTGAGTTCCATTCCTTAGTCCACTCCTGTCCTGCATGAGTTTCATTCCAAGGCACTGGTGCTTCTCTGATGACAAACTTCTTAACTAGTTCAGATTTAAGAACAGTTTGTTGAGGGACATGTCCTGAAGGACCTGCTTCATCAGCATCTGCATTTGGAGCAGCATCACCAGTATCTCCAGCATTTGCAGCATCAGAACTTACAGAATCAGTATCTTCTGATAAAACAACAGTATGAGAAGCAATTGAGGCTTCAGCATCATCCTCTAATTGCTGATTTGGTTCCAAGTTCTGATCAACAGCCATATCCTGATGCTCACCTATATTCTGATCATCAGCATCTAGATGCAGAGAAGGTGTAGTAGATAGTTCTGGAGTTTGAGCAGCATCAGTAACAGGTGTTGTTGATGGATTAGTTGTTGTTGGAGCTTCTAAGTAAAGCACTTCAGGCACAACCAAGTTCTGGATATCAATTTCAGTACTTGTGCCTGGATCAACAGGAGATACAGTCTTGTGAACAGGAGACACAGATGGTGTGTTATCCATTTTAGTAGCTGCTTCATTAGTTGGAGTTAATGGAGAAGCAGGGGCTTGAGCAGATTCCTTTTCCTGTGAGATCAGAGATTCCTGATCTCCTTCCTTAGGTGCTTCTTCCTCATCATCTGAAACTGGCATTTTAGCTCTCTGTTTCTTGTATCTCTTTGAAGATGGGGATTCCTTGGGAGGTTTAGTAGAAGTCATTCTTCTAAGCCTTTTGAGTAGCTTAGATCCCCCAATTCCAGAATCCTTCTGAGAAGGAACTTTCTCAGCTTCTTTGACAACAGGTTCTGATGTAGAAACATGTTCATCACTATCAGACTTATCTCTCAAAATAATCCTCCTTCTCTTCTGAGGTGTTTGAGGAACAGTCTTTGTCCTCTTAGATTTGGAATATGAAGGCTTCATAGTAGGTGCTGAGGATGAGGGTTGAGCTGTCTGTGAAGTGGAGAGATATGATTCGAGATATGTTCTGAGGGATGGTTGAGGTATAGATGGATGAGTGGTATGTTCTGATGGTTGTCGTGGTGTTTGGGATGTGGTGGTAGGTTGGACATCAGAATAAACAGATCTATAGGTTTCAGGATCAGCATTTACCAAGATCTGTTTTACAGATTGAGGAATCTGTAAAGGTCTAACCACATTTTTCTTAGTATCAACATTTACCAAGTCATTAAAGGCTCGTTTTGCAATTTTGAAAGGTGGAGTTAAGGTACTGGCAGGTTGTGGTTCATCAGCACAACAGAAACTATATATAAGCTGACAGAATCTAGCAAAGTAAACTACATTCCTATCCTCTGTCAACCTATCCCCAATGAAACCTATCACAGCATTTGCAAAATTAAAATGAGTTTGGTTAATGATAGCATACCTGATGTGCTAACTCATTATAGGGATGGCATCAAAGTTTAAACACTTATTCCCAAAAGCTTTAGTGATGCAGTCGAAGAAGAAGCTCCATTCCTTTCTGATATGAGCCCGTTTCAACTGCCCAAGCTTAGCCAAACTCTGCTCATACCCCAAACTGGCCATTAACTCTTGAAGAGCTGATTCCTCCGGGGTTGAAAAAGTACATCCTTCTGGTAAATGTAGGGCCTTGCGAATTGTACCAGGAGTTACCACATGTGTAGAATCATCCACTTCGAAAACAATACTGGGAGTACCATTTGCACCACCATTATCAAAGTGCCCAGTCCGCCAAAATGTCAGAACTTCTTGGCTCGAAAAGACTGAAGGCTGGGTCAATGCATACCCAATGTCACTGTGTGCAAGAAGATCTTGCACAAAATGCAACTCAGACGGAGCTTCAGCATTATGAAGAATTGTAGCATAGTTATTTGGAATAAATTTGGCTCCATCAATGATCAAATCCTTAGGTTCCATGAGAATAATTGAGATTTAAGAGTGCCTGTTAGGTGTTTGATAAAATGTCTGTATGAAAAACCAACGTCAGGAGATGAAAGAGAGTAGAAGCAAAGAAAGAGAGATAAAGTGTAAAAGTAAATAAAAGATTGTATAATCTTCTCTCTCTCTCTTACTTAGACTTAAAAAAATATAACCGTTGGACACCTGTCAGACATGCAGTAATAATGAATAGTAATGGGCACGGGAAAACAGTAATCATTACTTACCCACTTACAGTTTTTCAAGGAAAAACCGTTCCACTTACCCAGTAATTCCATTAATCGAGGTAAATCAGTTTTAATTCAAAATTGAAATTGTTCCCACTTATTCAATTATGTTTCACTGCAACACCAATATTCTGAGAAGAAATTCAAGTATGAGAATGACCAAAATTAAATCAAGTAAATAAGTACTGATATTGCAAGATCAGGACTTAATTTAAATCAAAATAGAAATGGTCATCAGAATATGAATATTTATCAGGTTTTATCAATGCATTACAAAACATCTCAGAGATAAGAACTTGCAAAAAAATAGAAATTTCATTAATATATTAAGAGAATACATTCATGAAATTTAAATTACATCAGAACTTTACAAGATTGTCCTAAGCTGCTAAACCTAACATCAACAGCCTTTGTCCTAGCTCAAGAAGCAGGGCAAGGCTGACGATGAAGAAAAACAGGAAGAAGAAAATAAGTTATTTCTTCTTCCTACTCTCGACGAATAGAATTGCGAGTCTGATGATTCGTTCTTGCTGGCGGAGAGCTTCCAGCCTTTCCTCCTCCAATCGCTCCAGATGGCGATGGTAGTCCATGTAGAAGAACAGGAGGTGGGTGAGTACCTCCTGGGGAACTGAGTCCCATATCTCATCAGGAATGGCAGTGACGTGTCATTCATGCTTCCATGCTTCACAGCTTAACTCCATGTTGAAGGTCTCATAGTTTAAAAACATATTGTAGTTAACCATGATGTTGTGTATATGAGGGAAAAGAGAGTAAGTGTTTGAGGAAAGAATTGATGTATAGGATGATGTGAAGTGTTCGTTTATATAGGCAAGAGAATGCCAGGAGACGCAAAGAAATTTAATGCTGATAGGTAGAATTAATTCTACCTCGTCTCCCTAGACTGGGAAGACGAAAAACAGTCATTGGAAGTGTAAGTCAGGGTTTAATGCGCACAAGTAACAAGTAAAGAATTATTATGCATGTATATATTTTACTAACCCTAATTAGATTGACTGTTAATATTCTACCGAAACATATTCTGATTTAAAATGAGACTATTTTTAGATTTTATCCATAAATAAGTCAAGTAAAGGATCGGAGTTTAATATCAGAACTTAGACTTATGTCAGAACTTAACAGTTATCAGAACATGATTTCTTAACTCAAAAAATGAATGCCTATCTTTGTAAGTCCTCACACAAATTCTGATATAGATTCTTCAGAACTTAGCAGTTATCAGAACGTTCAATCAGAACTTGTCCTCAGAAATTATGCAATCTGACACATAAACTGTTCATCTAAAATAACATAGATCACCACGGTAATTTTTATCATTTATATGGAGTGTTTAGTGTGTGCATTAAGCTAAATATCGGAAAAAGAGTAAAGTCTGATTCACTTCAGTACATCTTAGAAATAAGGCATAACTAAAACTTTACTAAAAACCTGTCATTATTCTGAACCTACTATTGAATGAGTTCATACTTGAGTCCACCTCAACTGTTTTGTGCTAATTTTGTGCATCTTTTTAAATTCCATTGTACAGTGGCTTCTCAGTGTAAGTGAGTCACGACTGCTTATCAGAATTTATGCTATTATCAGAGTATTTCTCCAGTAATCATAGAGTGTGAAAAGTCACCAAGAAAATATTTTACTTTTCTGATGCATATTTACTTAATACCAGCAATGCACTTGGGTCTTCCCTTCCACATTTTTACTCTAGATCTCAAAGGAGTGCCTGATTTTAATCCTTGATTCTTTTTCTTTTTCTTTTGATAAGTGAGGTTTATCAGCACCTAGTACATTCAACAGATTTACTAGCACCGGAACTTAACAGATGAGAAGCAGTATTCTAGTTTGTGACTTAGTAATAAGATAGACAAAGTAAACTCAACTAAGCTCAATATCAGAATTTGCTTGTGTCAATAGATTTCCATAACAATAATTACTTCTAACATGGGATTTCTAGTTTATTGAAGACTACTAGGTCAGCGACTAGCACATGTATCCTCATAGGATTGAATAGTTACATAAACAGTCATATCACTATCAGAGTTTAGAAAGTCACATTAGACAACATTCAGTACCTAAGCAATTTTTAATTAAGCACAGAATACACAAAGAGAGTAATTTCTGTAAATACTGATCATAAAGTCTGATACATCAAAACAAAACTAAGCAGATTTAGAAAAAGAACCTAAAACCATGCCAAGTTCATTTACTAATCTTGTAAAAGTAGCTTCACACAGTGGTTTTGTGAAGATATCTGCTAGTTGTTGATCTGTTGGAACAAAGTGCAATTCCACTGTACCTTCATCCACATGTTCTCTTATGAAGTGGTACCTGATGCTGATGTGCTTGATCATTGAGTGTTGAACTGGATTACCTGTCATAGCAATAGCACTTTGATTATCATAATAAATAGGGATTTTGAAATATGTTAACCCATAATCCAGAAACTGATTCTTCATCCAAAGAATCTGTGCACAACAGCTTCCTGCAGCAATGTACTCTGCTTCTACAGTTGATGTGGAAATTGACTTTTGTTTCTTGCTAAACCAAGAAACCAATCTGCCTCCAATAAATTGGCAGCTTCCACTTGTGCTTTTCCTGTCAATTTTGCAACCTGCAAAATCTGCATCTGAGTAACCTATTAGTTTAAAATCTGATTCTCTGGGATACCACAATCCCAGATCAGCTGTTCCTTTAAGATACTTGAATATTCTTTTCACAGCTGTTAAGGGAGGTTCTCTTGGATCTGCTTGAAATCTTGCACAAAGACAGGTAGTATACATGATATCAGGTCTACTAGCAGTTAGATAGAGTAGAGAGCCAATCATACCTCTGTAATCAGTAATATCTACTGATTTACCAGTATCCTTGTCCAATTTTGTTGCAGTGGCCATGGGAGTGGATGCACTTGAACAATCTTGCATTCCAAATTTCTTCAGCAAGTTTCTAGTGTACTTAGTTTGACAAATAAAAGTGCCTTCTTCATTCTGCTTGACTTGAAGGCCCAGAAAATAGCTAAGTTCCCCCATCATACTCATCTGATACCTTGACTGCATCAGTTTGGCAAACTTCTTGCAAAGTCTGTCATTTATAGAACCAAAAATGATATCATCAACATATATCTGGACCAGAAGTAAGTCATTTCCATGGTTGAGGTAGAACAGTGTTTTGTCTATAGTTCCTCTGTTAAATCCACTTTCCAGAAGAAACTGAGCTAAAGTCTCATACCATGCTCTTGGAGCTTGCTTAAGTCCATAAAGTGTTGTATCAAGCCTGTAGACATAATCTGGATATTTGGAATATACAAAGCCTGGAGGTTGTTCAACATATACTTCTTCCTCCAATTCTTCGTTGAGAAAAGCACTTTTTACATCCATTTGAAAGACAGTAAACTTTTTGTGAGCAGCATAAGCCAAAAATATCCTTATGGCTTCCAATCTAGCAACTGGTGCAAATGTTTCATCATAATCAATCATCCTTTTGCAACCAGCCTTGCCTTATTCCTTGTAATTATGCCATCACTATCAGTTTTGTTTCTGAATACCCATTTTGTACCAACAACAGATCTGTTCTTTGGTCTTGGTACTAGGGTCCAGACTTTGTTTCTTTCAAATTCATTTAACTCTTCCTGCATTGCTTGCACCCAATCAGCATCTTGAAGAGCTTCTTCCACTTTCTTTGGCTCAGTCTGAGAAAGAAACGAATTGTAAAGACATTCATTTGAAGTAGTTGTTCTAGTTCGGACACCTGCATCAGGATTTCCAATTATCAAATCAGGTGTATGTGATTTAGTCCACTTTCTTGCAGATGGAAGGTTTTCTCTAGAACTGGATGCTCCCCCATGATCCATGCTATCTTCATTTTCAGTTTCTGATGCTCCCACTGAAACTATGCTCTCTGAGTTGGATTCTTCAAAACTATCAGAACTTGGCTTATCAGAACTTGACGAATCAGAACTTGAAGAGCCAGATGTATGTTCTGATGCTTCTTGAGATGTGATAAGATCTTGAGTATGTTCCCCCTGCATAGGTGCATCTACCTTTGGCGTAGTCACCACAGTTTCAATAACATCAGAGTTTAATCCATCAGAGTTTGCAGTATCAGAACTTAGATTGTCAGGATTATCAGTATCAGAATTTGAGTCTTCATTTTCAAATCTCAGCTGATCATGATCAATAAAATCTTCAAGTCCGGTAATCTTCTTGTCATCAAAAGAGACATTGATAAATTCCATGACCACTCTTGTTCTCAAGTTATAGACTCTGAAGGCTTTTGTGGAAAGTGGATATCCAACAAAGATTCCTTCATCAACTTTTAAATCAAATTTAGATAGATGTTCAGAATGAGTCTTAAGAACAAAACACTTGCATCCAAATACATGAAAATACTTCAGATTTGGCTTCTTTTTCTTCACCATCTCATATGGTGTCTTTCCTTGCTTGTTGATAAGTGTTGCATTCTGAGTAAAACAAGCATTCTGCACAGCTTCAGCCCAGAAATAGGTTGGAAGCTTTGCTTCATCAAGCATTGTATGTGCAGCTTCAATGAGAGTTCTATTCTTCCTTTCAACAACTCCATTTTGTTGTGGAGTTCCAGGAGCAGAAAATTCCTGCTTGATTCCATGGTTTTTGCAGAACTCTTCCATTATCAAATTCTTGAACTCAGTACCATTATCACTTCTTATTATCTTTACTGAGTCTTTGACCAATTTATCCAGTTGTTTGACATGATTAATTAAGATAGATGCAGTTTCACTTTTTGTGTACAAGAAATACACCCATGTGTATCTGGTGAACTCATCCACTATGACCAACGCATATTTCTTCTTTGCAATAGACATGATATTTACTGGACCAAATAGATCAACATGTAGTAGGTGATAAGGCTCAAGAATTGATGATTCAGTCTTGCTCTTGAATAAAGATTTCCTTTGTTTGGCCTTCTGACAAGAATCACAAAGGCCATCAGGAGCAAATACTGACTTTGGCAGTCCTCTCACAAGATCTTTCTTGACCAACTCATTTATATTGTTGAAATTTAAATGAGAGAGTTTCTTGTGCCAATTCCAGATTTCTTCAATTGATGCTCTACTTATCAGATAGATTGCAGAACCATCAGTACTTGTTGAAAGCTTAGCTTCATAAATGTTACCACGCCTGTATCCTTTCAGAACAACTTTGCCTTTAGATTTACTTACAACTTCACAGTGTTCTTCAAAGAAATCAACATGATAACCTCTGTCACAGATTTGACTTATACTCAGCAGATTGTATTTAAGTCCTGAGACCAGAGCTACTTCTTTAATGATGACATTCCCAAGATTGATATTTCCATATCCCAATGTTTTTCCAATGTTGCCATCTCCATAAGAAACACTTGGGTCAGCTTTCTCCACAAAGTCTGATAGCAGGGCTTTATTTCCAGTCATATGTCCTGAACATCCACTGTCTAGAACTAGGATGTTTTTCCTGTTGCCCTGCAATCATAAAGACCACTAATGATTAGTTTTGAGGACCCAGACTTGCTTGGATCCTTTGGCCTTATTAAGTTTGTTAACATTTGCAGCGGATTTAGCATCAGAGTTTATGTTAACATTTTTCTTATCAGAATTTACACTATCATACTTTGAATCAGAACTTACACTAGAAGGAACAATGGAAACTTTCTTTAAAGAAGGTTTTATTTGATAATAATCATAGTACAAACTATGATATTCCTTACAAGTGTAAATGGAATGCCATAAACTACCACAATGAAAATAAGGATTTTGTGGCTTATATCTAACAGACTGACTCTTAACTCCTGACTTTGAAAGTAAGGAGTTTATGTTCTTATTCTTCCTGCAAAAAGAAGCCAGATGGTTAGAACTTCCACAGTTATGACACGTTTTCCTAGGAGCTTCAGGAACAGGCTTATAATCATTGCTTTTATTCACACCTTCCTTTCCATTCCTATTTTTCCTAGGTGATTTTACCTTGTTTGCATTCTTAACATCTTTCAGCTTATGCTTAAGCTGTTTCTTAGTCATTAAGCTTATGTTTACTTCAGCTGTCTTTTCCTGTTTTAGTTTGTCAGAAGTTAATTCCTTTTTAACTTCTGATTTCTCATTAGCAGACTTTACAGCTACAAACTTGACAGGTTTTAACTTTGGCTTTTGTTTAACAACTACAGGCTTAATACCTTCAGTTCCTTTATCATTCTTATCCTCTCCATAACCTAAGCCCTCTTTCCAGTTTTCACTACTTAATAAATTCTGAGTTGTTCTGCCAGAGTTAGTCCAAGTCCTGATAACCTCTCTTTCCTTTTCTAACTCAGTTTTTAGAGATTCATTCATTTTTAGCACTTCATCCCTAACATAAAAAGCATTATCTCTATCTTTCTGAGTTTGATGGAACATAACTAACTCTTTTTCTAAGAAATCATTTCTTTTCTTAAAAGCAAGATTTTCAGAAGTTAATCTTTCACATGTTAAAGTTTGATCTCTATAACTAACAAACATGGTTTTAAGATATCTTCTCAACTCATTAATATCATCAGTATGAAAAGCATAAGTAGTTTGAGGTACCTTTGATTCAGCAACTTCAGAACTGCTTTCAGCACTTGCCTTATCAGCATTTGCCATCAAGGCATAATTCTCCTCACTTTCAGATCTGAGGTGTCTGTCCAGCTTTTCTTCTTTGTGACAAGAGCCTTGTCTTTGTCACTCTTCACTTTCTTGCAATCAGGAGATATGTGGCCTTTCTCACCACAGTTGTAGCATTTGACATTTGTATAATCTCCTCTGTCAGACTTTCCTCCTCTGCTCTCAGATCTTCTGAAATTCTTCTTTTCAGAACTTGTGCCTTTCCTGGAAAATTTATTTCCCTTCCTGAACTTCCTGTATGCAATCTTTGTGATCCCTTTCACCATAAGAGCACACAGCTTCATCATCTCCTCATCAGCATCCGTCTCAGGCAAACTTTCAGATTCTGAGTCATCATCACTTTCAGAACTTGATGACTCAGTATCAGACTTTGTGAAAAGAGCTTTACCCTTGTCTTTCCTTGAGGTAGCTGCCTTGGGGGATTCTTCTTCATCCTTATGAGCAACTTTCCTTGACTTTCCACCTTTCCTCTTGCTTCTTTGCTCCATCTCAAGTTCATGAGTCTTGAGCATTCCATAAATTTCATCAAGAGTTGTTTCATCAAGATTGTATTTGTCTCTTATTGTTATTGCCTTCAAATCCCAGCATTCAGGAAGAGCTAACAGGAATTTAAGTTTTAAATCTTCAAGATTATACTCCTTATCAACCAGTGATAGATCATTCAAGAGTTTGACAAATCTATCATATAAATCAGTCAATTACTCATTAGCATTTGAGTCAAAGTGTTCATACTCTTGAGTGAGTATTGTCTTCCTGTTCTTCTTAATCGTATCAGTTCCCTGACACCTTGTTTCCAGGGCATCCCATATCTCCTTTGCAGTCTTGCAGTTTATTACCCTGTTTGACATTACATTATCAATGGCACTATGCAGTAAGTGTCGTACCTTAGTATCCTTAGCAATTGATGCGATATCTTCAGCAGTGTAATCACTCTTCTCCTTTGGTACAGTCTTTGTTGCTTCACCTGCAACCGCGGGCTTGGTTGGTTTGTGAGGCCCTTCCTTGATTCTATCAAGATATTCAGGATCTGTTGCTTCCAGAAACATGGTCATCCTTACCTTCCATATGGGATATTCAGATGGTCTCAATATGGGAACTCTGATGGTCTCATATCGGCTTTGAATTTGTGTCTTAGGAGGTTCTTCAGTTTTGGTGGGCTTAGTTGGAGTTTCTGTTTCAGACATGATTGTATTTGGATCTTAAACTGTTTGTGCGTTAATAGATAGGCTCTAATACCACTTGTTAGGTCACACACACTGTAGAGGGGGTGAATACAGTGTATAGTACAATCAAATCGAACTTTAATAACTCAAGTAACAGAAAATAAACTTTATTGAAACAATAAACTTTGTTACAGTATGGAACTGTTACCTCTCAGTGATGAACAAATATCACGAGAGTTGTTAGGGTTACAATGAATAATCTTCTCGAATATAATAACACTTATAGTGTAAACCCTATGTCTGTGTTTATATACTACACAGTTATAAGATAATCGCTAATCGATATGGAATATAATTCTGCTTCCTAAAATATATCAATCAGATATCTTTTCTTCGAAGTATTCTATTCTTCATAGAATTCCTTATTTATGCATATCTCTTCTTATGTTTGTCTCGATCTTCTTTCCTTTAATCAGCTGTTGTCCTTATATGAACGTCCTTCAGTACTTAAGTTCTGATATCCATCTTCTGATGATTATCTCCTGATAATATAAGTACTGATATCCTTAAATCCTGACTTCCAGTAAGTACTGATTTATCCTGTTTAAGTAAGATCTGAAAACTAAACATAAATCATATTAGCCATGACATTATCAAATATATCTAACATTATTCATGAAGATATAGTATTCATTTTGACCAAGAAAAACCATATGACTGTGAAGTGTACACTGTTTTAGTACTACAGCTACCTAACAAGTTCAATTTTTTTTCCTGATTTAAGACCTTGTTCAAATATTTGTACCAAGTGTAGTAATTACCAATATGTATGAAAAAAAAGAACATGTCCAATAAAGGGGGTTAAGGCAACTAGTAGTTCCAATGCAGTTAAAAATGTCAATATAGATGATGTTGATGAGGGAGAGATGAGAATGACCTACCATCAATTTCCAATAACTGAGCATGATAATCACACCCCACTTGGTGTCACTGTCAAGGAAATTAAGAAGAAGAAAATATTGGATAAATCAAAACCAAGCAAGTCAAAAGAGGTTGCATAGAAAAAGAGAAGAACAACAATTAAAAAAGAACAAGCAAGCAAAATTGATGCAATGAAAGCACAAACACAGACTAGTAACAAGGGGAAAGATAAAAGTATAAACTATTTGAGTCTTATAAGAAGTTCAAGGATCAATAATCCAACAAGTAAGATATTTGAATAAACTAGCTCTTTGTGTTTTCAAAATTTATTAGATTGTATTTTCTCGTTTAATATTTCTTTTCAAGGTCATTTTTGATGGAGCATAGATGCAAAATAGCTATACAGGTGCAATGAAACTTGGACCCCCACCCCTGGTTAAACATTACAAGATTATTGTCGGATGTACAACTTTAAAACCTACCTTTTCAGTCACATGAGAAAATTGTCATCACTAAAGATACCTTACAAGATACCTTATTAAGCTAGAGAAGTGATCAGTTTGATCACCCACACTTATGTGGGTTGTTTCGTTTTGTTAATGAACAATTAGGTGGTAATCTGTTTAATTGGTTGTAAGGCTCTTTTGAATGTTGAATGATAATTTCCATTTGTTTAAGTAGTATGATGTTGAATTGATTTCTGATTGCCCTTGAAGTTTTAGTATATGTACACATTAACAGTTGATTTGTAAAGTTTGTGTACACATTAACACTTGATATTGAATATTTTTACATATTAACACATTCAGGAATATAAGTTTCATTCATAACATCTCTTATATATATATAATAAAAGAATATGGGGATAAAAATAGTGAGACCTTTTATTCTCAGTAAAATGATGGATTTGCCCCTGTATCTTCTATAATTAAAAAAAATTATTGTATTCTCACACTAAAATGTCAATAGGCTACTATGTCTTTTATGTTTTGGATCAAACACTTAATATATGGGGTATTGCTAGAATGTAAAATTTTAATTTTATATTGTAATTAATGAAATAACACTTTTTATCATATATTTTTTTAATATACTGATTTAGTTATCTGTATATTTCTCAATAATTAAAGTCGCAATTAAGATAATAATTTTGATCACTATTTAACATATAAATAAAGTCATTATATGAAAAATATAAATAAATAAAGACATAACATGTATTCAATGAATAATATAATATATTTTTAAGTAAACATCTTATTAAAATCAATAATATCATATATAAGAATTAATAAACAATGTCAAATAATCATGTTTACACTAATATGAGAAATAAATAAATAAAGTTTATAATGCGTGTTTATTCAATAAAAAATTTATTGTTAGAAAGTGATATAATATAATTTTAAGAAAAATAGAGTGTTAAGTTTTAGTTATTTGACCAAACTGATTATAAAAAAACAAATAAGTCTAAAACTATGGGATAATAGAGTGGCGTTAGATGTACACCTAATTCATAAATTTATTCGATTTTGATTTAGAGCAATATTGAATTTTTTTCGATCTTAGCATCAGAATCTACTCGTTTTAAAAAAACATTAAAAAAAATCACAAATGTACGAGAACTCGATCGAGTTGAAGTGTATTTTTCAATTAGCAAGTTTAGAAAGTTTGTTTATTGGATCAATAAGAACTTTATATAAATGAAATAAGGTGTTTATAACAACCTACATTCACAAGAATTAATGGGTTTGAGACCTTTATAAAACCAAATTAATAAATAATATATGTAAAAATAGAAAGATTAGTTTATTGTGATTTGTCGTGGATTTGACCCGCCTTATGAAAAATACTCAGTATTTTATTCACATTATCGCACGATCGGGTAAAGTTACGATGTTGTATTCAATCAATTTTTTTCTATATTCTACTTTGTTAATATAAAATACCTAAAAAATCAAAATTTAAACTATGCTATAATTTTTTATACAAGAGAATTTTTAAAAAGCAAATTTGATATTCTAATTTATATTCCATACAAAGTCAAAAGAAAGATGTTAATTTTTTTACGATATAAAGAATCTAGAAATTAAGTAATATAAAAAATGAATTGACTTTAACAATTTTAGATAGTACCATAACTAAACAAATGTAAATTATATATTGTTTTTTATAATTAAAATCATATATGAATTTAATAGTTTTTTAATAAAACACTGAACTTCTTGTAATTATTTAATTTGGTATGAAACTATTCAAGTTATTATAAAATTATTTTCATATTTGAAATTATAATATATACGACTGAAATTTATATACACACTAAAATATATGATTTAATTCGAGTTATTTTATGTTAAAAATGAAAAGTAATTATATTGCTCACATAAATTATCGTATTATTTATTTCTTAACAACATTGAAGTATTAGAAATTGAAGTACTAATATTTATAAATATTTTATCGAATTTAAAAAAAATTGGCACGTGAAACCAATATATTTATGATTAATGAATTTGTGTATGAAAAAAGTTGAAATCATTCACAAAAAAATGACAATGAAAAAATAACATTACATTAATCTCTATACTATAAAATAAAATAATATGTAGTGTGACACTAACCCTACCACACCTAATGACATATTATAAAGTACATATCTCATGTATAAATAACATATATGCATATATTGTTAATTAAGCACTACCGCAAATAATTTAAAAATATTATACTGGCACTTCAACACTAGAAATTTGTGAATGGGCCGAAACATCTTCTACATTATATGTAACAAGTTTTCATCATCTTACACTCATATATATGAACTACGCAAATTATAATAAATAACAACATATTTGACTTAGAGATCATGTACAATTAAAATATTTGTTATTACCGGAATCATCAAGCCTGAAAAAAGAAGAAGAAGAAGAATTGTAACACAATATATCATCATTCTAGAGTCTAAACATTCAATGAACATAAACTATTTACAATGCTATTTTTTGTACATTTTAATTAAATAATTAAGGAGTGTACGCCGAATAAACTATTTACAATGCTACTTTAATTAAATAAATTATTTACAATGCTATTTTTTGTACATTTTAATTAAATTTAAAAAACTTTATACGCTGAATTACCATATATGCATAGAAAACAGCCTGTGCCTCGGACTATTATGCTAGTTCATATATAATAATTGATTGTATTATACAAAATCATCTGAAATGAGTACAACCTAAAGATCACTTCAACCGCTTAAAAATGACATTTTACTAAAAAAAGTAAAATAAAAACGCATTACTACAACCACCATGTACAACATTCGCTCCTTTTTGTTTTTAGCAACCTCAACCTCAAGACTTTCAACCTTTCTCAACAATTACAGAATTTGAGTTTTTGATCGATGCCCATGGGAGGATCATCAAAGATGAGGTTGTAACCCTTCATCTTGCTATTCTTCATTTAAAACTCAGATTAGGTTTTGTATATCATTCAATTTACAAGATAAAAAAATGAGGTAAGTCCATATTATATTATGCAGAAAGAACATTCTCTGAATCTCCTCCCACAATTTAAGTCGGTTCATGATATTCTCAATACAACACTCTTCGCACAACGGATTAGCAAGCTTCCATTTCTTTTCAATATTTTGTTTATTTTCATTTTTGTTATAAGACAGTTGTAACACATTAGATGAATAGGACCATGGATGTGGGGTATTGGCCCTTAATATCACAATTTGAAATGAAATGGTCCAAAATATCACTATATAAGAAAATGGCCTTTTATATCACTTAAAAACACAACTTTAACATGCGTTGCTTCAAAACGGAGTTTTTAATTGCGTTTCTTTTGTTTTTTGAAATAGTTAAGAAATAAAAAAACTGAAACCGCAATTGTAACATGTGTTAGAGAAGACAGCAACGCAAGTTTTACTTGCGTTATGTGAGAAACGCAAATTTATATTGTGTTTTCTGATAATACAAGAAGACATAACATCACAGTGATGGGGTCCGCTTCACATGCAGTGATGCAGGTCATTTGCATTGGGGACTGTGCACTCAACGCAAATGTATTAAAAAGTAAGAAATGACATGACACCGAGTTGTCTAATTTAACCAGATAGCCTATGATACTAAAATACTAAAAACGCATATTTTAGGTTCGTTATTCAGTGATACAAAGGGCCATAAATTTCGGTTAGTGATATTTTGGACCATATACTCTGAAATTGTGAGAAAAAAGGCTTTTTTTTCTGGATGTGTGCAAATGGCGGGAACTTTTTAAAGCGAAAACAAGAAGATTTACTAGTTGTGTCCGATACCACTCTTGTCATTCATCATCGATATTAAACTTTTATAAATTTTACAGTAAATAAGATTGAGACGTAAATTAACCATACTTTAGTGATAAGGAGGTATAATTTTAAATTTTAAGAGTTCAAATGTACAATTCTTGAAATTTCGAGAAATAAAGTAAAATATAAAGCTGAACTTAAATTTGCGGTAAATCTTTAAAATCTATGAAAGTTTGCTGTATTATATCAAAAATTTACATGTAATTTTTTTAATTATTGATTTCATATAGGATACAAATATTACTTAAATTAAAAAGCCCATGCTGCAAACCATCAACTTTTTGGACGGAATAATGTGTGTTAATTTAGTCCCCGATGATGAAGGGGGTAACAACGTGGGGGTTTTAGGAAAAAGATTTTAGGTAAAATCATATAACATGGGGACACCGTCGCGACGCCCGCCAGGTCATACAACTGAAAAATTAGTACAAGAAAGTGAGATATGAATTTAGCATGCGCAGGTGAATGTCTAAGAGAAAATGTTAGGCATTCGGCAAAAAGTTGAATAAAGGCGTGCATCGAGTGACTGATAATGGATTGATAGAATTTAATTTAAATGCGGTGGCCCCTTTAAATATCATTTATTCTTCCCTCCTGTAGCCACGGAAGGAAAAGCAAATTTAACGTACTTGTCTACTTGTCTAATTATAAAGTCCCTCCATTCAAAAATACTACTTCCTCGTTTCCATTTTATATATCATTTCTTATAATATTATTATACATATTAAAAAAAAGTTTTTTGAATTATTTTTTCACAATACTAATCGTAATTGATATTTCTTCCGTCATTTTTTTATTATCACCAAAATTTGATTAAAATTTATTAATATTTAATTTATTAATAAAGTAAATATTATATCAGTAGAAAGAACATAAACTCAACTTTAATATGTAATTTTCAGTTTTTAAAAATAATATAACAGTAATTTTTATCATTGATGAAAATTTAGTCATTTTAACTTTTATAAATATACATGTGGCAACAAAAAATGTGCTAGTAAAAAATGAATTTTTACATCGTTCTCTTTATGTTATTGTCCATTTTCACAGTTATTATCCATTTTATTTCACATTATTGTCCATTTCCATTTTCAATACAACTCCACTCTCACTAGTAAAAAATGAATTTTTATATCGCCGTTTTTACGTCTCATATAAATTAAAATAGTGCTTTAAATAAGGATAAATTTTAAAAAGTATTACTCAACCAACCTTTTTTTTCTTTTTAAAATGACTATTAAAATGGGATTAAATGAATATATTTTTAAGTTGCAAAAATATATTGACCTTATTAGTAAGCTAACTTTTTGGCAAAAAGAATAATTTTTGAACTAAATTATAGTTTTGATAGAATGAAATCTATAATATTATTATTTGATAGCTATATTTTTAAAATAACAATTTTTCTCAAAAAACTAATTTTAAAAAAAAATACTTAGATGAGCTCTTTAAATTCATATAAACAAAAAGTTAATTCAAACATTTATTTACCTAATAATTTTATTTAATACAATTAAATTTATTTTCCTAATCAAAACAAGTTACTCAATCAGTTATAAAAATAATTAATTTAATCTAATATGACTAACGCTAATTGCCAAACGGCCGAACAACCATTATAATTAATCTTTATATACGATCACATTGTATGTTATCATCGGTAAAAGTTATCAATAAGCCAATGTTCGGTTTAAGTAAAATTTAAAAAAAGTGTGATAAAATAATTTAAGAGATTAAAATTCATCCAATGTTATTTGAGTTTCTTAATTTTTAATTATCATTTTACATGTTTATAAGTTCTATTAAAACCATTTAAAATGCTAAAAATCTAACTTCACTTTTCATGCTTGCATGAATATTTTTTTCAAAAAGAATGTTTAAACATATATAATAAATGCAAAAAGTGCTATATAGCACAATTTGTACGAATTTGACCTAACTTGAAATGTTATACGCTTATATTCTTTTGTTTGTTGGCATCCATCATTTTCTTATATTCCTTATATTCCAACGCTTTGTTCTCCCACATCTGTATCACAATTTCACATTTTTATTTTTAAATTTTCTATTTTCTAATTTTTGGCTTTAAATTGAGTTGGCAAAAAATGAAAGCAAAAGAGGTTTCGAATTTACTATTTTTTAAAATATAATTAGCATGCGAGATGTAAAAAAAGAACAGAAATGAGGAGGCAATCTGACACGTGGCACATGACGATGTAGGACTTTTAACAAGGGTAGTGGGGTTAGGTGTGGGACCACTCTGATAGTAGGAAGTCCCACTAGAAAAGAAAATAAAGGGTCTAGTGTTGAGTGGTCCATGAGGGAAGAGGCCCATAACCGCCCATGACCATAAATGATTGTGGGTTTGAAAGTGACCCAAATAGGGAGGAGGTTGAAGTGAACTATCAAGTAAGAACAACCAAACTAATACCTAGCTGTTTTTGTTGACAAAACAAATCAAACTCCTTTCCTCCTGACCAACTGAATGATATTTATATTTGACACAACCAACTGAATGATTTAGTTCAGATGGAACTATTTTTCACTAGAGGTGTTTAAAAAATACGTCAAATGGTGAATCTGAGATCACAACAATCCGAACTAGAAAAAATTGAAACCGCTAAATTCGTTTTTAATAGTTCGATTAACCAGATCGTTTACCAGGGATGGCATTTGAACCGAATCGATAAATATCCGATCCATACCGATCCGATCGGGTTTTACCGAACCCGAATATTTCGGGTTTGAATTCGGCTTCGGGTTTGATTTTTAAACTCGAACCACTTTTGGGTTGGATTTGGGTTTTAGGCATACCGTTTCGAACCGGACTCGAAAACCTGAAACTCATTCCGTTCTGACCCGAAACCGAACCTGATCTGAAACCCGCGTTAATATATAACAAATATTTTATACTTTATAAGTAGTAATATAATATATAATATAATATTAGTAATATTATTAATAAAAAATATACTTTCACACTATTGCATTAAAATCGTTTAAACATGTTTTCAGCAGTATGTTCAATACAAGTATAATAAATGTCAAGATTTTTGCATTATTTCACCAACAATTTTATTCATAAAAGTATGATTCATTGTATTCTCTGAAACCTCTTATTCAACCCCAGAAACTTCAATATCATCAGATTTATGATCACCTTGCTCAAAACACATTCTATTAATCTTTCACTAGAGTTTGTGCAAATTAAAATGCAATTTAGTAGAGATCTACAAACTTGAACCTGAACCTGAACCGGAACCAAACCCTATCAAAACTCGATCGATTCAGATGCGGATTTAGCCGTTCGGGTTTTTCCGGGTTCCGGTTCGGGTTTGGCAAAAAAAATTGGGTTGGGTTTGGTTTTTACGAAACCCGTTTCGACCGACCCGATTGTCATCCCTGCCGTTTACGCATAAATGGCTTGGTTATGATTTCCAATAAATAAAAATCATATAAACCAACCCGAACTATTATATAATAATATATATAAATTCTAATATATACATATAAGTTAACATTATAAATTGATTTTGTGTATGTGTAGGTTTATATTATACTAAAAATATCAAATTACTTTTTATATAAAAACTTCAGTTAATTGTTAATATGTCGTAGTTATACTCTAATTCATATACTTAGTATTATTTAAATAAAATTAAAGCATATGAAAGTTCTATGTAAACTAAATATTTATAAATATATATCATAGTACTTATATGTAATATATAATACTGATATATAGTAAATTTTATATTACATTTACTTAAATAACTGTTTCGTTGTAAGTTTAATAAAAACGAAACAAAAGTAAATGATTAAGTTTAAACTGTGGTTCATAATCATAACCGAACCAATTTGTTATTTTATGGTTTGATTTGATTTGGTCTCCGTGTTTAATTGGTCTGGTTTGATTTTGATTTTCAAAAAACCGTTCTTGCCGATTCGGTTTGAAAAATATTAAGGATCCAGACCAAAATAATCGGTGAACATCTCTATTTCTCACGCACCCCAACCAAATTCTAGTAGTATATTCTATATACTTTTTTCTCTTTTTTCATTTTAAAAAAAATAAATATTAGAAACATCCATTCTTCTTCTTACTAAAAATTTAATGTACTAATTTGCCTAAAATTCGAAAACATATTCAATATACTGATTTGCATACAATTCAAGTCAAAGGAGAGAACGGTGAGAGCATATGCACTGGGGCTCTATTTCAAATGATTCATCATTTTTTTAATTGAGTCATGAAAAATGACATGCAGCGATTGTAAATGAAAGACATCAAAAATTGATACTCCTTTGATTCATTAACATGATCATTAATAATTAAAGAAGTTGTCAACATCCAGCAATTCTGGAGTCCCACCTGTTTACCTTTCTTTGCACGTGTTTCTTCTTTATTTTGCACAACTTGCTATCTTTTTTACTTTTAATAATAATATTGTGTACTTATTTATGTAGAGAGTAATGTTTAGAAGTTACCTTAAATCAAGAATATAAGATTAAAATACCAAAAGACTTGTCCGAGGCACGTGAGCACTACGTTATCCTTAAAACAGATTAGTCCCTTCCGTGTGTGCTTGAAGGTGATGCGGTTTTCGTCTCCCATGATACAACGAACAAAGGTAGTCTTCAGCACTACACGACCTGCCTTCTACGAGCCGATCAAAAACTACTTTCAATCTCACAGAAACAAGAACCTAGAACTCTAAGAGGAATGCAAGAAAAATAATGTTTGTATGTATTTTTTGTGTGTCCAAACCAATGAGGCAAGGCCTCTTTTTATAGGGGAAATGAACTTGTAACTTACAAATTATTCAATTTTGTAGCATCAAAATTAATAATCAAATTAAAATCATGACATTAATATAAGAGTTACAAAAAATCAAAATACATAAGTGACAAATCAAATAAAATAAATGCAAATAAATTCTTATTCAAATATTTTCCAACAATTTATTTGAAAAATAATATTTGATGAATTGAAAGTCTTATGCGTATATAAAAATTAAGAAAAAAAATAATTTAATGTTAAAAGTAACCAACTCTATTAATTTAAATGATAAATTAATTTCTCTAATGGATGCATATGCTCTAATAGCCGTGACCTGCATTTTGTAATTTTAACCTGCATTCAGAAACTAAGCTCTATTAATCCTCAATAGGACAGTACTCTCGTTCTTTATAAATTTAAAACTTTGAATTTTTGTCTAGTTGTTTGGATTCTCACTCCCTAGTCACCGTACTTATTTGATGAAAACTAGTTTTTTATTTTTATTTTTTTGTCAGATTGATGAAAACTAGTTGACAACATTAAGATATCAAACTTTTGCAATACATTCTATGATTTACTATAAATATTTTTGAGGCAAAAGTTTCTAAAGTCTCTCATTTTGTACACGATCAAAGTACACATTATACATCTTCTTTATATAAATAACACACTAACGCACTCTTCTTGCTGTTACAATATTCAAACCCTCGACATTCCGCAAGTAGGGTGTGATATCATGCTTTTAAAAAAAACGGAAAAAAAATTAAAAGTTCTACATTTTAATTGTTTTTTTAATTATGGCTTGTAAATTGTAACTTGTAAGAGCATCTCCAATGGTATTGGTTATAATTGGTTGGCTAAACCGGACCTGTAAAACAATATATAAAATTTGTTGAATATGTAAGATATTGTACTTCGATGGTATTGGTTATATTGGTTAAATATATTTTAAAAATAGTATGTTATTAAAATTTTATGGGTCATAAATAGAATATATAACTTCAATATGGTAATAAATGATTAGAATATTTTTAACAGAATTTTTTACAGGTTTGTACTAGTTCAACAAATATAGTCAACGTCAAGAGGTTGACAATATTTATAGGCAAGGGGAATGTACCATTGGAGATGATTTTTTTTTTACATAATCTCTATATTTTTTATTTATAGCATGTATTAATGATTTTTTGCTAAGGTATCTACATTGTTGGAGATGCTCTAAGCATGCAAAGTGTTATATATAATATATATAAGAGAGATTGATAGGGGACTAGATAATAATGAAAAAGATCATCTTGTTATTCTATATCATAAACAAAATACAAGCAAGTCTTATATAGACTAGTAGAATGGATGTTACAAGGAAAATGGAGAGCCAAAGGTTACTAGTAATTAAGATAACCATATGAAAGGTTAAGAGTCATCTATTAATACATAACACTCCTCTTAGATGACTCATAAGAACACCATGCCTTGTTAAAACCTTGCTAGGAAAAACCCTGTGGAAAAAACCCTAGTGAAGGAAAAATAGTACATGTGTTAAGCACGTGTAATAATGAGCGTATTATATATCCCCCTCATTTTGACATGACTCTGAATATCAACATAGATCTCGAAGTCTGCACATCCCGATTATGTGTACTAATGTCTTCAATGGAGTGATAGGAAATGCCTTTGTAAAGAAATCTGTTGGATTCCTTTATCATCATTCCTTGCATGTGATGCTGCCTCGTTAAAAATTGCCTGCAACAATTAAATTCATAGCAAAAGAAAATCTCCACTTAATTTATTCAATTTTTTATTCCCTATCACTTACCGCCTGCAAAATTAGTTAGAACTTTATAGAATAGGTTAGTGGAGATTGAATAAAATTATCATTTTGAAACTTCAAGATTAACACGCTCTTAATTTATAATTATGTCAAAACATGTATAATAAAACATGTTTTAGTTTACTTAGATACAGAACTTCAGGACCGAGAATTTCTTCTCCCTTTTCTCTTGGGCGGAATGGATCCTTATTCTTTTCTAATGATCGTACAATCATGGGTGTACACACAGGATATGCCTTATCCATAATAAACCGTTTAAGAATCTTTTCAATATATAAAGACTGGTGGACAAAGATTCCTTAGATAAATGTTCAACTTGAAAACCAAGAAAGAGTTTTGTTTTACCCAAATCCTTCATTTCAAACTCTCTTTTCAAATATCCAATCGTCTCATGGAGTTCATCTAGAGTTCCAATGATGTTTAAATCATCAACATATACTGCAATGATAGTAAACTCCAATTTTGTCCTTTTAATAAAAACACATGGACATATTATATTATTAGTATATCCATCCTTCAAAAGATATTTTCTGAGACGATTGTACCACATATGACCCGATTTTTTCAATCCGTATAATGATCTTTATAATTTAATTGAGTAAATCTCTCGGGATCTTGAACTATATGCTTCAGGTATTTTTAATCCATCAGGGATCTTCATGTAAATGTCACTATCGAGTGACCCATACAAGTAGGCAGTCACAACATCCATTAAATTTATTCAGAGCCCTTCTAGAATTGATAAACTTATCAAAAATCTGAATGTTGTTGCATCCATTACCGGGGAATAAGTTTCTTCGTAATTGATTCCCGGTCTTTGTGAGAAGTCTTGAGCAACAAGGCATGCCTTGTTTCTCACAATTTCATTTTTCTCATTTCTTTTACACACAAATACCCATCTATATCTAACGGGTTTTACACCTGCAGGTGTTTGGACAATAGGTCCAAAAACTTGGCGGTTTTCAAGTGATTTCAATTCTGCTTCAATAGCTTCTTTCCACTTTGGCCAATAATTTCTTCTTTTACATTCATAAATCGATCTAGGTTCATGATCCTCGATTTCCTTAGAAATGTCAAGTGCAGCTGCATATGCAAATATATCATTCATGACAATATCTTTTTTGTTCCACCTCTTTCCTGAAATGACATAATTTATCGAGATCTCTTCATTATCAACAATTTCAGGTGCTTCATCATCCTTGGAAGACGTCTCTTCAGTGATCAAATTTATGATGTCATTTTATGTTCCAACTTTCTTATCAAATTTCCTTGTTTTTCTTGGAGTTTTATCCTTGGATCCAATAGGTCTACCACGCTTCTGGCGTGCTTTAGACTCAGTTGCTAGCATGATTTTATTATCTTCTTCAGGAAGTATAATTTTACAAGGAACATTAACAGCTGTTATATGTGACTTTGTCACATTCTTGACATCAGTAAATGCATCAGAAAATTTATTTGCGACTTCTTGTAGGTGGATAATCTTTTGAACTTCAAGTTCACATTGATTTGTTAGAGGGTCATAATGAGACAGGGATACTGCATTCCACAAAATTTCTTGCTTTTCTTTTTCAAATTTTGTCTTATCTCCCCCCAATGCAGGAAAAACTGTCTCATCAATTGACAATCGGCAAATCTTACCGTGAATGAATCTCCAGTCTTGGGCTCCAAATATTTTATAATCGAGGGAGAATCAAATCCAATATATATCCCCCTAATCTTCTTTGGGGTCCCATTTTTGTTCGTTGGGGAGGGGATATTGGAACATAAACTGCACACCCAACAAATTTCAAGTGAGAGATATTTGGTTCTTGACCATTTACCAGTTCCATTGGGGAATATTTATGATAAGAAGTCAGTCTTAACCGGACTAAAAAAGCTGCATGTAATATTGCATGTCCCCAGGAGGTAGTTGGTAAATTTGTTCTCATAAGTAATGGTCTCACAATTAATTGTAGTCTTTTAATGAAAGACTCAGCAAGACCATTTTGAGTGTGTGTGTGGGCAACAGAATACTCCACTTCAATCCCAATAGACATACAATAATATTTAAAAGATTGAGATGTAAATTCTCCTGCCCTGTCCAATCTTATTTTCTTTATATTATAATCAGGAAATTGTGCTCGTAATCGGATTATTTGAGCAAGGAGTCGTGCAAAAGCCATATTACGAGTGGACAATAAACTAACATGTGACTATCTTGTTGATGCATCAATGAGTACCACAAAGTACTGAAATGGCCCACTAGATGGGGTAATTGGTCCACATATATCTCCTTGAATTTGCTCCAAAAATTTTGGGCATTCAATGCCAACTTTCACAAGAGATGGTTTTGTTATCAATTTTTCTTGAATACAAGCAACATATGAAAAATCTTTTGGATAATGAAACAATTCTGTTTTTAAGTGGATGTCCATTTGAATTTTCAATAATTCTTCGCATCAGTGTTGAACCCAGATGGCCTAAACGATCATGCAATATAGTAAAATTTGTCGGGTCAACAGATCTTGTATTAATAGTCATGTGTGATTCAACTGGATTTATGAAAGTATAATATAATTCAGAATTATATGATGGGAGTTTTTCTATCACATATTTCCTCCCTGAGACTATAGTCGTGATACATAAATATTCATTATCATGTTCATTTGTCGTCTCAATATGATAGCCATTGGGGCATATATCTTTAAATCTCAAAAGATTTCTTTTCAATCGGGTGGAAAACATTGCATTTATAATCAATAAATATGTACCATTGGGTAGCACAATACTTGCTCTTCCGGAGCCTTCAATTATATCCGATGCACCCGGTATTGTATTTACATTAGTTTTGACTAATGTTAGATGCGAAAAATATGCTTTATTTTTCAAAATTGTATGTGTTGTGGCACTATTCGCCAAACAAAAAGATTCCTCATTTTTATAACACATGATGAGAGGCTGCTGGCCATATTTCTTCATGAAAAAAATAAAATTAGAAGTAGAGGTAGAGGTAGAACATCTCAAGTACTTCATTATCGAAAAAAAATTATATAAGCAACTGATAAGGATTATTATTATAGTTCAAAAGTCAATGTAAGGCCTTATTTAGTTATTCTTAGGCTCATCACCACCCAATTTAGGCATATTCACATCAACATCTTCAAAGAAATCAACAACTTCCATGTGAGTAAAGGCCGAAGGATCAACTTGATCATCACTTCCAAGATGTGCTTCAAGATGGGAAATCCCCAAAGGATCATTATGTTCGGTAAAATTAGTTTCAACATTCTTTAAAGATGTTTGATATAGGTCAGCAAAGTGCTTGGAGGTATGACATGTACTTCTCTAGTGACCTTTCATTCCACATCGACAACAAGTACTTTCACCCCTTTTAGCCATCGTACTTCCCTCGGATTTTTCCTCATTTATTGTCCATTTCTGGTAGTAAGGCTTTCTTTTAAAGTTGGGAGAATTTTGTTGATTACGACCTCTACCATGCACAAAATCATGACCACGGGCACGTCCACGTCCAACTGTTTTATTATCTCTATATTTATTATTAGTCACCGCATTCACTTCAGGGAATGGTGTTGAGCCAGTTGGACGTGCTTGATGATTTTTCAGCAAAAGTTCATTGTTTTGTTCAGCAAGAAGCAAAACAGAAATCAGCTCAGAATATTTTGTGAATCCACGTTCACGATATTGTTGCTGCAAGAGCATATTATTTGCATGAAAAGTGGAATATGTTTTTTCCAACATATCTTTATCGGTGATATTTTCGCCACATAATTTCAATTGAGATGTAACTTAAACACGGCAGAGTTATACTCGCTCACACTTTTCTAATCTTGCAATCGCAAGTGTAGCCAATCATAGCGAGTTTTAGGAAGTATCACCATTTTTTGTGGTCATATCTTTTTTTGAGATCCTTCCAAAGTGTTGATGGATCTTTAATAGTCAAATATTCAGTTTTCAATCTTCATCAAGGTGGTGGCGAAGAAATATCATGGCTTTTTCCTTATCTTGTTCGGAGGTTTTATTTCCCTCTTTTATATTGTCACTAAGGCCCATTGCACTAAGTTGAATTTCAGCAGCAAGAATCCATATCAAATAATTTTTTTCGGTGACATGAAGTGCATTGAATTCAAGTTTTGTAAGATTCGACATTTTGATTACTAAAAAGAAAGGATAATACACATTAATATCAAGTTAATGATATATCTTAATTTAGAAGTTATTCACCAAAATTTTATTTTTCACATGTATAATAAACATAATAAAAAAAATCAGAAACAATTCATGGCCATGAATTTATAATCATGCCCATGAATTTATGTTGTATCTCAAATTGGTTCTCTTTCGTGTGCATGATTCGTTAACACTTTTATAATAAGCACATTCGGTCAATATTTAAAAATATGCAAGAAAAACACATATGCATTAATATTTAAAAACGCATGATAATATAACGTGATGATGGTGCATTGAATTCAATCTAATGGTACATTGAATGCAATCTACTGTATAAAATGATTAATTATGATAAAGTCAAATCTGATCAGTTTCAAAGAATACCAATTTACTCTATGAAGATGATTTTATCTAAAAAAGTATAAAACACGAAAAATGTAGAAAATTCCGGGACATTTCCATAACGGTAAGGCTCGTTGAAAATGAACAAGTAACGAATTCAGAAAACAGATATTTGTGGACTGTAAAATCGGAATCAACTCATAATTACGATAGTATTTTGATATTTAAGACATTGAAATCGCATTATATGGTAATGGAATGTAATGACAAAAGGTAGATATCGAAAAGAGATTTTCAGAATGGTATGGCTTATAATATTTGAACTAATATTCAATTTAATATGAATTTTAGAAGTCACTGCATATCATCCTGAATCATACAATCAGATTACACAAAATGCAGATTTTGACGTACTTACAAGCAGATTTTGGAAAAACGCAAAGAATAAAGATTGTAGATAATCAAAAATCCTTTACAACGAGTATAAACTCAATAAATTTCGATGAATAATAAATCAGATACAAAATATACAAGAATCAGGCACATAACAAGCACATAAAGATCATCCAATTGCAACCGAAGCAAAATAAACTAAAAATAGTGTACTTACTTGGTGGACAAACTGAAATAACGTAAAATCCTTCTTCTTCTTGAATTTCCAACACTTATTTACACTTTGATGATCTCCTTTCAACACTTAAGTAAAACTGATCTCCTTATTTTATAAGCAAATCATGCTGATAACGTTTTATATATAATATATATAAGAGAGATTGAGAGAGAACTAGATTATAATAAAAAAGATCATCTTATTATTCTATATCATAAATAAAGTACAAGCAAGTCTTATACAGGCTAGTAGAATGGATGTTACAAGGAAAATGGAGATGCAAAGATTGCTAGTAATTAAGATAACCATATGAAAGGTTAAGAGTCATCTATTAATACATAACACAAAGTATATATACTAGGTTTCTGGATGCTGCAGACGTTATTCATTGTTATTTGTTGATTTTCTAGATCTTGGACTATTTATAATCTTGGGCCTCGCCTACAAGTAGGCATTTATATCTGAACTCCCAACTTTTATGGGCTTGGTGCGCATGTACATAATACTGAAATTGAATGGCTATTAATAACTTATTACTAAGGTTCTGTTTGACAAATTTTATAAGTAATAAGCCCAAAATAAGTTATTGACGAGTGTTTGTCGACACAACTTATAAGTTGAATTTACAACTTATAAGCTGATAAATTGAATGTTAATAACGACGTACTTTTTCTCATATTTTTGATTTTTTTTTTTCAATTTTAGTTTTAAAATATATTTTTTTAAATGTTAATCTAACTTAAAATCTAAGAATTAAGATAATTATATTTAAAAATTATTTATTTTAGTTCATTTAAATAAAAAATTCTGACTTATAAGTCAAATTATCCAAATACCTATATAACTTATAAGTATTTATTAACTTATTATCACTTATTTAATTTATGTCATAAGTTACTTATTTTAAAAATATTCAAAAGCTCAAGGTACTAACAAATTTAAAATATGAACCGAAGGAGCCCATTATCAACAAACAGTATGTGCCAATTCAACTCCCAACAAAGCTTCAAAACATTATTTTCCAATGACAAACCAACATTGCAACCCTGTCCCAGCTTAGTTCTCACCAGAACAACAATTCTATCTTAACCCTCAAGTATAAATTATTGAGGCATTAACAAGTTACAATACGGACAATTCAGGGTGGCAATCAGAGGGCTCTGCACTTGCATAATGTCAATTCCTACATGACCCGGTATTATATTTAATTATTTTTATTTATTTATTTTTAGATCCTGCAAGAGCCAGGTGTCCAAACTTGTTGGATTGTACACTCGTTGTAGATATGTTGTTTTTGACAGGGCCTCGTTAACCCACCCACGAGCCCAGTTTTCAGATAATCATCTTAATTACTACTTGTCCCGTTCTCCTGGTACTGGTCCTGACAAGCAATTGTTGTAGCCATCTATTAGCCGTAATTTATTCAGCAGATAAGTTTATTACTAAATTGTGAATTCAGGTTGCCATGTCATCTTTCCGCAATACACCACTTTGAAAATTATAGTAGATGGTTGATTGTTGGGGACCAGCTTCCTAGAATCATTTGACGTGAAAACAAATTATAGTAGATGGAGTAATTAATACTTTAAACGTTCTTCAATTACAAAAGATGATTATGTACAAATTACATAATTTGACAACTTTCTACAAAAATTTACGAAACCACGCTTTTCTCCTACTAATGCTCATCCACGTGTTCAGCAAAACTAAAAAGTCAAGTAATTGAAAGATAAAGAGAACCTTTGTTATATAAATTAACAGGATGTTAACTTCTCACCATCAAGGTTGTCATTCTTAGATTCTTAGCTCAATTATGTCGATGATCCAGCTAAAAATCAAAGTACGCCTTTGCAACATTTTGGATATATAGCATTACTGAATAACAAAAGAACTCACCTTCTTAATCTTCTCACCATCTGACCTTCCCCTCGCGCTTCCACTAGCCTCGACTTTGAACCACTACCCTGCACAACATGAAGTCTATCCTGAACTAGTTGAACAGTATCAACAGAATGTCGTGATTGCGCCAGCGGTCGGACCGGACTAGGAAAATCTCCAGCTGACCCTGTCCTTGAATTCGACAATATTTGATCCCTGAGACCCTTCACGGATTTATATCGCTGCAGGTCGTCTCCATATCCTTTTTGTTGATTATGCTTCTCAACCTCAAGAATTCTCTCATGATTGAGTGCATCTCCAGAGTTCTGCATGGTGTTGGTATGGCTTCCCCATTCAACTCCATCTGACACGCTTCTCTGAATAGATGTGATCTTCCTTGGAACGTCACCAGAGACAGAATTTCTGCCTCTCATTTTGTCATCAACTGAAACTCTTCTAGAATCATGAGTATTAGCAGACATATGGTTCCATTTAAAGCTCTTATTGTTGTTGTCCATGTTCAATTCTATAGAATGGAGGTCGCTTTCTCCAGAGTCCTCATCAGTATCGCTTTCATTGTCTACCTCTCCATCATCTTCTTTATCATCATTTTGATCAAAATCAAAGTTAGTCCTACTTAAGTAGGTGGGAATCTCATCATTGTTTCCGGGAGTCAAAGGACGAGTACCCTTTTTCTTAGTTTTCTTGGGTCTGAGAAAAGCTTCAAGTTGATTCCTCAGCTTGTCAACAACTGCATTTTTCTCTTCGAACTGGTGTTTAGCTTCTGAAAGTTTCATCTGAACCCTTTCCTCTCTCAACTTATCAGCTAACTGAAGCATCTCCCTTTCCCGTTCAACCTCTTCATGAGCTTTTGCAGACTCCCTCTTTAGAACTTCAACTTCAGCCCTATCTCCACCAATATCCGACGCTAATTCATCACACACTTGCTCCAGTATCTCTCTTGCTCTCTTCTCACTCTCTAGTTCTTTCACTGTTTTTAATAATAATGCTTTTGTGTCGGCTAGTTCCATTCCAAGCTTCTTGCTGAAACTCTCAGAACGACGTCTTAACTTCTTTTCTGTGTCAAGTTCACCAGCAATGGACTCGATAGCAGCCTCTACAGCGTGTTGCTGTTTATTCTTCCATGATGCCTTCTCTTTAGCAAAACACTTGACCATATAATTTATTTCATTTTGCTCTGAAAGCTGTTCCTTAATAAGCCTATTCACCTGAAGACGAGTTCTCTCAAGCTCAGAATGCAAGGCTGAGACAAGAGATGCAGTTGATGTAGGCGGGTCATTGTGAGACCAGATGCGGACAATTATTTTCAGTAACTCTCTAGATGTGGTCAAAGCATTACTTACATCCTTTAAACGGGTCCTGATACCAACTGAAGGCCCACCAGGAGTCTGGGCTTGAGATCTAGTTTCAATCTGCAATACAACAACAGAGTGAATAAGATGTGAATTTTAAGCTTACATTACAGTACAGATGAATGTAGTTGAAAATGAAAAGCTACACTTGAAAGATATATAAAAGGATTATGCCATGACCTCCATTAAACTTGCACTGCTACGAGAGTCCACGTGCCCAGCAGTTTCTTCTGAAAGTCTATGCCTCTGAGAAACTGAGGGTGTCCTCCTTTGAATGCTACCGGCTACAGACCTATCCATTCTCTGCATGTACAGGTCAGCTGTTTATAATTAGAATCTAAAACAGTCTGTTGTGTGAACACTCACTCCAGCACATGCATATAGACCTATCCCGGGCTATATACCAGCAAATGACTGGATTCTGATAACATATTACAATGCTTCGTTTGACATTCCGTTCAAATTACAAATTTGAGATATACACCAACACAGTAGAAGTATTCTTTTCAAACCGTGTATTAAGTTCAAAATATTTCTGGTTAAATCTAAAATGTCACCTCAGAACAGTAAATTTTATTGAAACCTTACCCCCTTCAACCTACTCAAAGAGGTATGAACAGCAATTCATCAAAAGCTGATAATCATAAGCATCACAAATTTATCAGAATCCACAACAACAGGTACACTAGTACAAAACTTTCAGTTCACACAAATATGTACAAGTCATTCTCGACATAATAAACAAACTCAACCCGAAGCTACATCTTAATCCATTGACAATAACCGAGTCAGGTTCGTGGCCGTATGTCGTGTCCAACATCGACACCCTTAGACATTGTTCCTAATTTCTACCAATTCTCTACCAACCATAACAACCTTAAAAAATAGAAACACATAAACCAACCAACATATATGTCAATTTATCCACCAAACCCCTAAATACCGCAATAGAAAAACAACAATAACAAATTAACAACTCACAATTACACATTACGCAACAAAACAACATAAATACACACACATACATAACAACAAAATGAGAGAAATAGGAAAAACCCACCTCAGAAACAGGACTATGTGATGGATCAGACAAATGAGGAGGCAAAGAACCCGAAACAACGGACCTCAATTTCTCTTTTTTCTTCAAAATCTTCATCTTTTCTTCCATAACTTTTGGCATTTCATTCATTTCCCAAAGTGTAGCAGCCAATTTTCTTGCAGAAACAGGCCTTGACTTACTACTCTCATACGTAGGTGACTCAACCACGCCTCCATTTCTCAACAACGACGTCGTTTTCCAAGTCGGAACCGGTGTACTGGATCTTGACCCGAGTCCTTTTCGGGTCTTATTACCCACCAAAATGGCCCGTTTAAATCGATAATTGTGAAGCTTAGATGATGTAGAAGAGGAAGATGAGCAACCCCTTTTTCTAATCTTGCAAGAATCGTGGATTAAATCTTCCATTACATGATTATGTCTTGACATTTGTGGTTTCTTGAATAAAGTTTGAATCTTTAGACACAAATAGTTGTGTAAGTGTGTAAAGATTGAGTTTTGAGTGGAGAATTCAAATGGTTTGTTTAGATCTGAGAATTGTGACGGGGGGATGAGAAAGTGATGAGAAGAATCCTAAGAAGCATAGGAAAGGTATGATCTTTGGTGAAAAAGATAAATACAGGTACAGTGTATGTATAGGTAGTACTTTAATATGAGAATGTAGATACAACGTTAGTTGTATTGTATGTAATGGTAATGGCCCATGGGTAATGAAGTAATGAGTGAGGGCACTGTAGAGTAGTAGTACAATATACGTTTGATGATGAGTTGGGGAAGTAGCAAAAAGGACGACGAGATAGGTGTTAATTGTCCTAATTTCATGTGAGCTGTCATAACCTTTTCTTTGTTTATTCAAGGTCTTTTTCTTTCTTCTTTTTTTGGAAAATTTATGTATTTATTTTAGGTTTAAATGTTTTATTTGCGAATAGGCTAGATTTATCATTGATTCTTACTTATCCTAAAAAAATTTTAGAACATCTTCTAAGCCTATAAATCATATTTGTTAAAAAAATTAATTTATCATGATTTTCTTAATCTTTTTAGAATATACCTTTACAATCTTTTCTTCCAAACAACTTTTAATGATTGTGTTCGTAAAAAAATAAATAAATAACAGTTGTAGAGCTGCAATGGTATAATTAAGTAAAATAAATAACAACTAAACTATCTATTATATATATAATGCAATAATATCTATATAATATTTATTTTATTTCATCATTCATTTGTTAAAAATTATTAATTATTTTTATAATTAATATGTGTATACATACATTAATACATGCATTAATGCATATATACTGTTATAGGGAGAATTTCGTATAATAGTGTTGTGGAGGTTGATGGGTGGAACAAGGATTAAGGACGGTATTTGAAGGCGGATGAAGGTTGTTTGTGGTGGTGGCTGAGCTTGACTCCTCAAGAAAGAATAGGGTTTTTATTATTCTCTATCAAGTATTGACTCATGTCTCATATAAGTGCTTACGTACCCTATTTATAAGGATCAAATTTCACGTAGTTTTTGGGGAACAAGTCACATAGGCTAGGGTTAGGGTTCTTCAATCTGTGCAGCCCAAGCCCATGATAAAGTCAGGCCTTCAGCCAATTAGTCACGTAAATTTCGACCGGCTCCACACGCTTCCTACAATTTCGCGGCATCTCCACATTTCTTCCCGTGATTATAGGAACAACCTGTGTCGGCTCCGAAATCTACGAGCAACCCAGTCATGTATGAGTCACTTTCCATGTTGCACACAAAGTCCTTTAATGCGGGTCGGCCTGGTGACCTCGGCCTGCACCGCCTTCCTTTTCAATTAATAAATACAATATTTCTTTCGTTTTCATAAGATGTGGGCTCATGGGCCCAGCCCGTGTGTTATCACCCGAGCTCAGCCCGCGTGTGGTCACCTGAGCCCAGCCCGCGTGTTGTCGCCTGAGCCCAGCCCACGTGTAGGCACCCAGATAACAAGTGTGAACCCATCTTACATGTGTGAGCCCAGCTCATAAGTGATAGCCCAACTCTCATGTGAGAGCCCATCGGCTCACTCATCATGAGCCCAGCTCGCATCGCTGGCCCAAGTCACATTAATCCACGATTCTAACTCACACACGAGAGCCCAACTATTCAATATTCCCATGGGGACCTGTTTAGGGTCCATGACCGAAAGGGGGCATAACACATACACACAATAAATATATACATACATATATATAAATTAATACATGCATCTATACATATATATACATATATACATACATGTGCGCATACATGCATACACATACATGCATACACATACATGCATAGATACATACTCCAACATAATGAAATGATCAAATATTATATTAAATAATATAAAATAAAAAATAAAACAAATTACTTATACATATACGTACGATTTATACTTCACTATTAATAATTATGTGATATATATCATGTACTCCCACCGTCTCATGGGTTATTAACATCGTCAAAGGGGTTTTGTTGAGCAAAATAATTCATATGACAATTATACTTGTGCATTAATATATATATATATTATTTAATTCATTTATTAAAAATTATCAACTGTATAATTAATATGTGCATACATACGTACAATAAATATATAAATAAATAAATATATATATTAATATAGGGATATACACACTCACACATACTCGTATATTCTTAATTGTCATCAATCTAAACTCGTCCTCCAACATAATGAAATGGCAAAATATTATATTAAATTCAATTTAAATTAAAACTAAAATAAAATAAATTATTTACACACATATGTACGATTTATATTACATTATTTATTATTTTATGACATATATATCATATACTCCTACCGTCCCATGGGTTGTTAACATCGTTGTTAGACATATAGATTAAAAAAATGAATTATGTTGAAAAAAAATTAAGAAAGCGGGGGCAAATTTTGGAGCCATTATAAAGTTAATATGCTATTTTAGGAAATGTTAACAATCTGTTGGAACATCCCAAAATAGAAAGTTATTCGGACGGAGAGTATCATATGTAGGGGTGTTCATGGGTTCGTCAACCCGATCAAACCGACCCAGCCCAACCCTCTTTTAGGCCGATTAAATCATTTTAAAAAAACTCGATTCATGGTTGGGTTAAAAAAAATTCAAACCGTATTAAATGGGTTGGGTACGGGTTCAAGATTTTTTCGGCTAACCCAACCTAACTCAACCCGATTTAACTTAAGCCTCATTCGATAATTTAAATATAATCTATATATTATATGTAATTGTACATTATATAATACAAATATTTTCATTTATAGTTACATATCGTGTATGTGTATATGATTTACGACATGAGGCTTAAGTAAACTTATGTCATATGGTGAGTAAACTTATGGTACAGTAAATCATATGTCATTCGGTATATATCATTTGGTGAGTAAACTTATGGTACTGACGTCAATTGCCTATATAGTATGACTCATCAATCACATTTCTAACACATAAACGCGTTAAATAATTAATAAACAAATTAGTAATTATTTTATATTTAAAGTGATTGATATACATCAGGAAGACATAATCACTTGTATTTATTTATTTTCTAAGCATTAACTTATTAAAAATACCATTTAATTATGAAGTGACGAAAAATATATATACTAACATAATTTATTACTTTTTGCGAATGTATAGTTGTAAAAATAGCTTAATCACTCGTGCTCATATGCATAAATATATAAATTATTCATTCATTAGGTAATAACATAAAATATATCATCAGTTTAAATTAGCATAATTTAGAGTATACACGTACATTGCACGGGATATAGTATACAACTAGTTTAGATAATAAAATATTAAAAATACATTACTTGTTACAAATTAGCTGGTCCTTTCTGTTAGGTCACACACACTGTAAAGGGGGTTGAATACAATGTTTAGCACAATCAAATCGATTATAAGAACTCAAGTAATAGAAAATAGATTTTATTCAACACAATAAATTTTGTTACAATATGGAATTGTCCTCTCTCAGTGATGAACAAATTATCACGAGAGCTGCTAGAGTTATAAAAAATAATAACTTCGATAATCGTAACACTTATAGTGTAAACTCTATGCCTGTGTTTATATACTACACAATTACAAGATAAATTCTAATTGATATGGAATATAATTCTGTTTCCTAAAATATATCAACCAGTTATCTTTTCTTCCAAGTATTCTATTCTTCATATAATTTCTTCTTTATGCATATTTATTTCTGTCTTAGTCTCGATCTTCTTTCCTTTCAATCAGCCGCATGCCTTATCTAAAAGTCATCTTAAGTCCTGATATTATCTCCTGATAAATATCTCCTGATAAATATCTTCTGATCACTTAAGTTCTGATAACTTAAGTTCTGATATTTTAAGTTATGTCTTTAGTATAAGTGTTGATTTCCAGTTAAGTACTGATTTGTCCTGTTAGGTAAGATCTGAAAACTAAACACAAACCATATTACACATGACATTATCAAATATATCTAACAATCTCCCCCAACTTGTAAATTAGCATAATATACAAGTTCAACAGATATTTGATGATGTCAAAAACATTAAGTACAAATGCATGAGAATTTGACTAGATAACTACAACTTACAGTCCTTTCAGCTTTACCATCTTTAACTTCTGATAACAGCTTCAGTCTGTATACACTTCAGAATTTAAGCAGTTGTAGATCTTTGACTTGGCTTCAATTTCAATTTCTGATCTCTTTGATATCAGGAGTTGTCCTGAGATAGTTCTTCAACAAACATCTCTCAGCATATTCAAGTTCATTAACCATCCTCCTTTTAGAATTTATCAATTCATTTGTATCTTCTCCAGTTTGAAAAATAGCTGCTCTGAGATCATTTATCTTAGCTTTTCTTATCTCCTGATCTAGTCTAATCAGATATGCCTTGTCAGACTCTAAATTGAATTTCACAGCTTTATAACCCAGAAAAGTAGTTATAATCTTAGCAGAGTTAGGCTTCATTTCGACCATATCACCCTTGTGATCTCTGTACTTGGGACAGTATGTGCTGTCAGACTTTACAGAATAAAGCTTCTTATGTCTTTGAATTTGAGACTTTAAATATCCTGCAGCACTATCTGTTAATCTGTCTTTCACTTGAAGTAGGAATATTCTAACTCTGATAGTGATATGAATGTTTCTGTGACTATTCAATCCAATGAGGATAACCGTGCTAGATGCTGAACTAGTAGTCTTTAATATACTAAAGATCCCATGTTTGAAGTAATTGTTTATATGAAAATCTTTTAACACAAGCAAATTCTGATATTGAGCTTAGTTAAGTTTACTTTGTGTATCTTATTACTAAGTTAAAAACTAGAATAGTGTTTCTTATCTGTTAAGTTCTGATGTTAGTAAATCTGGTGGATGAACTAAGTGTTGATAAGCCTCACTTATCAAAAAAGAAAGAAAAGAAAAGAAATAAAAATCAGGTACTCCTTTGAGATCTAGAGTATAAATGTGGAAGGGAAGACCCAAGTGCATTGCTGGTATTAAGTAATATGCATTAGAAAAACAAAATAAAAATTTTCTTGGTGACTTTTCACACTCTATGATTACTGGAGAATACTCTGATAACAACATAAATTCTGATAAGCAGTCGTGACTCACTTACACTGAGAAACCACTGTAAAATAGAATTTCAAAAGATGCATAAAATGAGCACAAAACAGTTGAGGTGGACTCATGCATGAACTCATTCTAAAGTAGACTTCAGAATAATGACAGATTTTGAGCAAAATTCTTAGTTATGCCTTATTTCTAAGATGTACTGAAGTGAATCGGACTTTACTCTTTGTCTAATCTTTAGCTTAATGCACACACTTACACTCCATATGAATGATGAAAATTGATGTGATGATCAATGTTGTTTTAGATGAACAGTCTATGTGTCAGATTGCATAAATTCTGAGGGCAAGTTCTGAGGGCAAGTTATGATGATTAAGTTCTGATGAAACCATATCAGTATTTGTGTGAACAATTACATGAATACACATTCACTTTTCGAGTTAAGGAGCCATATTCTGATGACTTTTAAATCCTGATAATAATCAAGTTCTGATGCTGACGTGACAGTATTTATTTACTTGGTTTATTTTTGGTCATTATTTGAATGATAATATATTTACAGAATATTGGTTAATGTGAGATAAAACAGTCATAATCATTATGGGTTAGTGGTTAGCGTGTATGTCTTGAAAATCTGCATGCGCACAATATTTATTATCATATCCCGTGCCCATTAACTCTGGCTTTAGATCTTTTACTGACTGTTATTATTACACTTCAGTCTAGGGAGTCGAGGGATCATTATTTTTACTTGTAATGTTTAACCAATCCTTGCGTCCCTTGGTATTCTATTGGCTATTTAAACCAACCATTCATTCCAGCCAAAATATCTTTCATTTTCTCACAAACTCACTCTCTTTTTATTCATACCAACAAAAATGGTCTGTTTCAAAATGTTCCCGAGCTATGAAACCTTTCATATCGAGTTGAGTTGTGATGAATGGCAATAGGAGTGGCATGTCACCGCCATTCCTGACGAGCTTTGGAACTCAGTTCCACAAGAGGTTCACACAGAACTCTTGTTCTTATCAATGGAGTATCATCTCCATCTTGATAGGTTGGAAGAGGAAAGGAGAGAAGCTCTCCATCAGCAAGAACAGATCATCCGTCCTGCAGTGCTCTTCGTCAGCATCAGAAGAAGTTAGTCGTTAGGTCTTCTTAGACTAGGACTAAGGCTGTTGATGTAAGGAATCGTAGAATAGGACTATCTTGTAATTTTTGCATGTAACTGCTTAATTTCATCAAATGTAATCATCTGATATATCAATGAAATTTTCTTTAATTGCAAGATTTGTTCTTTGTTTCTCAAATTATGTGACTGTGCATGTTTACTTGAAATTTATTAATCTTTACTTCATCGACTTTCAATTTTATTTTGTGATGAATGTGTTGATTAAATTCTGTTGATTTGAGGAAACAACTGAGGAACAGGTTCCAATATCAGAACCTGTTGTTTTAGAAGCCGAGAAGGTTTCTTCTCAGAAAGATACTGTAACTGGGAGTTTTAGGCTCCTCAAAAGGCTTAGAAAGTTAAATTCTGATGGTAAAGCTCCTACAGTGTCTCCACCTTTGAAGAAGTTAAAGAAACAGAGAGCTCACAGGGACATAGTTTAGTCAGATTCAGATGTAGTGGAAGCAACTAAGGAAGGGGATCAGGAATCTCTGATCTCAACAGAACCTATTGTTATTAAATCATTTCCTTATACACAACATGAAACCGCTCAAGTTAAAATACCTACACCTCCTATGTCACCTATAGTTAATCCAGTACATTCTAAAGAACCAGGTACAAGTGCTGAAATTGATATTCATAACTTGATTGTGCCTGAGGTTTTGTACTTGGAAGCTCCACCAATTCAACTCACTCCACTAACAACATCAATTTTGGATGTTGATCAGAACCTGGCTGTAGATCAGAATTTAGAGGATGATGTTGAAGCCTCTATAGCCTCACATACTGTTGTTTTACCAGAGGATGCTAATACTGCAGGATCTACAAGTTCTGATGCTGCCAATGAAGAAATTACTGGTGAAGCTGCTGCCAATTTAGATGCTGATGCAGCTGGTCCATCAGGACATGCACCTCAACAAACTGTTCATAAAGATGATTTAGTGAAGAAGTTTGTTACAGGGGAAGTACCAGTACCTTGGAGTGAAACTCCTAGAGGGAAAGAGTGGACTAAGGAATGGAACACAATTAGTTTTATTTCTTCTGAAAAGATTCTTACTGAGCATCTTGCAAAAGCTGATGAAATGCTGATAAATGATGATTTCAATGCACAGCTGCGAGTTACTGCATTGAGTACAAGGCACCTTCAAGGTCAACACTCAATAACTCATGACAAGGTGAACAAAATTCAGAAAGCTCTAATTTATCAAGATATGAATGTGAAACTTGAAAAGAACAGATTTTTCAAGCCAACCTTTGACAGAATTGCCTACATTCAACTCAATGAGATCCAATCCTCAGTGGAATTGCTTGTCTCTCTTCTTTTACCTGCTGATGCCAAAAAGGGGGAGAAAGTGATTAAGTCCAAATGCAAATCTATTAAGACACTGAAAGGAAAGGATGATGGAAATGATGACCAGGGAAACTCTAATAAGGGTAGAGGTCAAGGTCAAGGCAAATGATTTTCATCAAGTAAAGCTAGAATTACAAGTCAAGGAACAAGTTCTGATACTGGGAGAATAATAAGTTCTGATACTGGTAAAAGGATAAGTTCTGGTGAACATTTGAAACTTGATGAAGAAATTTCAAAGCAGTTATTTTTTAAAAAAAATCCAGGAATGGACTTTGAGAGTCTAAAGGAAGAAGAAGCCAGACTCAAAGCAGAAGGTGTCAAGATAAAATCTAAAGCTTCTGTTGTAGAAAAGAAATTTCCAAAGCCTAAGGGTATTGTGATAAAGGAAATAACAAGTTCTGAGGCAATCAAAGCCAAATCACAAATGCAAGGTCCAGGGGCAAAGAAAAAGTTGATGAACCTGTAAAGGTTTATATGCCAGTCATGGATGAAGAAATAACTGATGATGAAGAAGATACTAGTCTTACTCTGATTTCAAAGAAGATTTCTCAAACAACCTCTGAAATGGCTCTGATATGACAGTGAAGCAAGCAACCTATGACTTAGCTCAAGTTGGTTTGATATCAGAAGATAAGGAAAAGGAAACCTCTGACATTGCTCATGTTAAACCTTCAAAGATACTCCTACCAGGATTCACCAAAGCTAAACAGGCTCAACCTTTGGAGACTGCAACTAGTGGTTTTGAAGCAATAGTTGTTACAGGAAAAGAAGCAAGAGATAAATCTGGATTGGGTAGTTCTGATGAAAGAAGAGTACATAACACTACCGATGATCCAACTTCCTTAAGTGTACCAGGTGTTGGAGCAACTCCTGAAAGATTGAATCGACTTAAATCTGTACAAATGGTTAATAGAGACATTCATTTGATGTAATTGTTCTAGTTCTGACACTTGCATCAGGATTTCCAATAATTAAGTCAGGTGTATGTGCTTTAGTCCACTTCCTTGCAGATGGAAGGTTTTCTCTAGAACTGGATGCTCCCCCATGATCCATGCTGTCTCCATCAACATTTTCTGATGCTCCCCCTGAAATTATGCTCTCTGAGTTGGATCCTTCATTATATGAGTTTCTAGAAATATCAGAACATGAGTTTCCAGAATTATCAGAACTTGGCCCATCAGAACTTGAAGAGCCTGTTGTAGGTTCTGATGCTTCTTGAGATATGGTTGGATCTTCAGTAAGCTCCCCCTACACAGGTGCATTTTCCTTAGGCGTAGTCACCATAGTTTCAATAAAATCAGAGTTTAATCCATCAGAGTTTGCAGTATCAGGATTTAGATTGTCAGGATTTACAGAATCAGAATTTAAAACTTCATTTTTGAATCTCAGTTGATCATGATCATTGAAATCTTCAAGTCCAGTAATCCATCAAAAGATAAATTTTTAGATTCCATGACAACCCTTGTTCTTATATTATAGACTCTGAAGGCTTTTGTAAAAAGTGGATATCCAACAAAAATTCCTTCATCAGCTTTTAGATCAAATTTGGATAGTTGTTCGGGATGAGTCTTAAGACCAAAATACTTGCATCCAAATACATGAAAATACTTCAGATTTGACTTCTTTTTCTTCACCATCTCATATGGTGTTTTTTCATGCTTGTTGATAAGTGTTGTATTCTGAGTTAAACAAGCAGTCTGCACAGCTTCAGCCCAAAAGTAGGTTGGCAACTTTGCTTCATCAAGCATAGTTCGTGCAGCTTCAATAAGAGTTCTATTCTTTCTTTCAACAACTCCATTTTGTTGTGGAGTTCCAGGAGCAGAAAATTCATGCTTTATTCCTTGGTCTTTGCATAACTCTTCCATGATCAAATTCTTGAACTCAGTGTCATTATCACTTCTTATGATCTTCACAGAATCTTTGACCAATTTATCCAGTTGCTTGACATGATCAATCAAGATAGATGCAGTTTCACTTTTTGTGTGCAAGAAATACACCCATGTGTATCTGGTAAACTCATCCACTATGACCATAGCATATTTCTTCTTTGCAATAGACATGACATTAACAGGACCAAATAGATCAACATGTAGTAGGTGATAAGGCTCAAGAATTGATGATTCAGTGTTGCTCTTGAATGAAGATTTTCTTTATTTTGCCTTACGACATGAATTACGAAGGCCATCGGGAGCAAATACTGATTTTGGCAGTCCTCTCACAAGATCTTTCTTGACTAGTTCGTTTATATTGTTAAAATTTAAATGAGAGAGTTTCTTGTGCCAATCCCAGCTTTCTTCAATTGATGCTCTACTTAACAGACAGATTGCAGAACCATCAGTACTTGTTGAAAGCTTGGCTTCATAAATGTTATCATGCCTGTATCCTTTCAGAACAACTTTGCATGTAGATTTGTTTACAACTTCACAGTGTTCTTCAAAGAAATTCACATGATAACCTCTATCACATATTTGACTAACACTAAGCAGATTGTGTTTAAGTCCTGAGACCATAGCTACTTTTTCAATGATGACATTCCCAAGATTGATATTGTCATATCCCAGAGTTTTTCCAATGTTGCCATCTCCATAGAAACACCTGGGCCAGCTTTCTCCACAAAGTCTGATAGCAGGACTTTATTTCCAGTCATATGTCCTGAACATCCACTGTCCAGAACTAGGATGTTTTTCATGTTGCCCTGCAATCACAAAGACCACTAATGATTAGTTTTAAGGACCCAGACTTGCTTGGATCCTTTGGCCTTATTAAGTTTGTTAACATTTGCAGCGGATCCTTTGGTACAGACTTTACTGGCTGACCTGCAACTTTCACAGAGGGTTTGGTTGGCATATGTGGTCCTTCATAAATCCTGTCGAGATATTCTGGATCTGTAGCTTCCAGAAACATAGCCATCTTCACTTTCCATATGGAATACTCAGAAGGTTTCAACATGGGAACTCTTATAGTCTCATATCGACTATGGGTTATGGTTTTTGGAGGTTCTTCAGTTTTGGTGGGCTTGGTTGTAGTTTCTTCTTCAGACATGATTGTTTTTGGATCTTAAACTGTTTGTGTGTTAACAGATTGCTCTGATACCACTTGTTAGGTCACACACACTGTAGAAGGAGGTTGAATACAGTGTTTAGCACAATCAAATCGATTATAAGAACTCAAGTAACAGAAAACAGATTTTATTCAACACAATAAATTTTGTTACAATATGGAACTGTCCTCTCTCAATGATGAACAAATTATCACGAGAGATGCTAGATTTACAAAGAATAATAACTTCGATAATCGTAACACTTATAGTGTAAACTCTATGTCTGTGTTTATATACTATACAGTTACAAGATAAATTCTAATTGATATGGAATATAATTCTGCTGCCTAAAATATATCAACCAGTTATCTTTTCTTCCAAGTATTCTATTCTTCATAGAATTCCTTCTTCATGCATATTTATTTCTGTCTTAGTCTCGATCTTCTTTCCTTTCAATCACCCGTCTGCCTTATCTGAAAGTCATCTTAAGTCCTGATATTATCTCCTGATAAAATATCTTCTGATCACTTAAGTTCTGATAACTTAAGTTCTGATATCTTAAGTTCTGTCTTCAGTATAAGTGTTGATTTCCAGTTAAGTACTGATTTGTCATGTTAGGTAATATCTGAAAACTAAACACAAATCATATTACACATGACATTATCAAATATATCTAACACTTTCTATAAAATGGAAAGCCAAAGAAAAAGAGTAACATAATTATTCCCAGTTTATATTATTATTTAAGTCTTTGTATCAACTTTTTACAAATAATTAATTTTAGGTGTTTAATTACATTTTATTGGGATGTATATTGAGTTAGTATTCTAGAAGATTATATTTGCAATTAGATTACTAATTATTCAGATATATTTTAATATTTTAGTGAAAATATTTAACCTACCAGCAATGTTGTGTATCATTTAACAACCCAACAAATAAAATTTCTCTTGATAATACTTATTTAAATCAAAACTCCATTAAATTCCGATAAAACTTTACAACTTCTCAAAAATCCGATAACTTACAATTCTTGAATTAAAAAAATAACTAAATTACAACCACGCCAACAAACTCTCATAGAAAACTAAGAAAAGGCCAAACTCCTCAAAGTCTTGGAACTCGCACTCTTCCCCTTAAACAACCCACCTAAAAGAGAGAATACCTGCCAGAGAAAAACAAAGAGAACAAAGGACCGGCAGTGAGCGAAATGCTCATATACGGATATAGAACAAAGCATAACTGAACAAATATTAAAAGATGACGAGGCTAAAGTACAACCGAATATCTGAATGAAGATCAATAGAAATAATGAATGAGAAAATTAGAAAATGGATACTCAACTCACAAATCAAAGTAATTGTCTTTAAACAAATTAATCTTACCACCTACGCATAATATAATCATAATAAAAATACAATCGAAAAAATATTGATAAAATAGAATCATACCCTTACACATACTCTTGCACGTATTCTCACACTTATAAAATAATACACAAAATAGCTTATATACGAACATGGAAGACAATCTTACACTTACAGGATGTCCTACATTTTCGGTAATCCAGACATTTGTAGTCATCAAAACTTACAGGGGCTTGCACAACACAATATAAATGCTACCCAATATCTTACAGGGGCTTGCACGGAAATAAGCACGTGTTACCCAAAAGGTCAAATCATACACATACTAGCCATGGCTATACGTGTCCCACAACTTCGGGGACACGCCCATACAATTTAAGTACACCGCATAGGAGGTGCCAAGCACGAGATTATCCACTCGCGACGGATGTCTTGCAAACTCCCAAGTCATACAAATAACATAAATAACTCAAAAAACATTCTCAAATATCACACACCCAAATATTTTATATCTCAAAAATCATATATAAATATATCAAAATAACCTCAAAACACTCTAATCAAATATCACAGAACTTAACATCACACAAAATCACTAATTATACTGATCAGGTCAAATCTGATCAGTTCCAAAGAATGTCAAATTAATGCATAAAGACGAATTCAAATGAAAAAGTACGAAACACGAAAGTCGTAGAAAATTCCGAGACCTTTCCAGAATAATAAGGCACGTCAAAAATGAATAAGTAAAGAATTCAGAAAACAAATAAATATGGACTGTAGAACAGAATCATCCCCTAATCAGTTCAATATTTTATAATTTAAGGCATCTGAATTATGGAATATGGCAGCGGAATGTAAAAGAAAAATGCAGATGTCGAAAAGAGATTTCCAGAATGGTATCGCTCATAATTTTTGAACAAATATTCAATTTAATATGAATTTACGAAACCAGGCCGCACAAATAGAAATTTAACCAACAGATTATACAAAAAACATATTTTGACCTATTTACGAGCAGATTTAAGAAAAACACAAAGAACAAAAGTTGTATATAATCGAAATATCGTTCCAAGGAGTCTAGAATCACAACATTCGAATAAATAACGAATCAGATACATATTTTACAAGAAATCAGAGTTGCTTGAAATCATGCATACAAATTTTGAATAATAGTACGAATACGAAGCGAAAGAGAAAGATATCCGTACACACGAATTCGAATTTGAAAAGAAAGAGTACAAAAAAGATGTCCGTACCTCGAGATCTTAGTTATCGAGAATGCTAACAATGATTTCAGAACCCCAAATCACAAGAACCCCAATTCCACAAACTCTAAATTCATAACCTACAAAAAGTTATTGATTGTGATATCCCGTATTTTTCAGAATTATTATAACTTTTATTTTAATATACTTATGCGCTTTTCTGATTTAGAAGGAATAAAATGGTGGATGTTTTATTCCTATTTGATGAGTTGGGGTATTAAATGGTTATGTGCTAACTGTTAAGTGATGTATCGATCCTTGTTAATTACTAAAAATATTTACTTAAATGTATTATTTTCAAAAGTTTATTTGAAAACCGATCATTTTATTGATATCGGTAAATTGAGTTCGTTTAGTAATATTAGAGATTGGATATATATTATATCTGCTATGTGTTGTATGTAATATTAATTGTGTGGGACTCAGTTGTGATTGAGGATTATTTGTATTATTAATTACTGAGTCGTATCGTTTTGTTTTTGTCTTTAAAAGTGATTTTATTGAAAATTTAATTTCATAAATATTTAAATTATCTTTAAAATTATTTTTATGACTTTATAATTACAATAATTATTTTTGGGATTTTATAAAATTTAGAAGTCAATATTTCATCAATTATTTAGCCCTGTATGATTTTCTGATTTCATATATTTGTAAAATCCGTATTTAATTCCAAAATTATTCAAAAATTACAAAACTCATATTTATTGAAGTTTGGAGTATTCTGAGAATTTTAAAATTATTTTGGGATTTTTTGGGATTAATTTTACCCGCGCGTTGAATCATTAATTGTTAAAAGCGGGTATAAATTGTGTTTCAAAAATTATTTTAAAATTTCAAAATTTATGTTTTTATAAACTTTGGGATATTTTTAACATTTTAAGACTATTTTCGTGATTTTCTGAATTTGTTTCAAGTGCAGCTCGGTTCGTTAATTGTAAAATGTGGGTCAAATCAGATGCACAATTCAAAAATGTTTTAAAAATTATGAAAATTTCATTTTATTATTTTTTAGATATTCTGAGAATTTAAGAAGTATTACGGTAATTTTTTTTCGGGTTATTTTCACCCGCAAATTTGTTCATTAAATTGCAAATCACGGTACGAAAATACGGTGCAGGGGATTTATGTCTATCCTTTCGGACGCGTGTAAAATTCTTATAAGTTAACTAATACGTGGCAGGCAACCAATAACTTATTTTGCTACATGTTGGTTTATTAAATAAAAAAAATACGCATCACAGTTGCTCCCCTTCCTTTACTTCACGCGCGCAACCCCCCCCCCCGATTTTTCTCTCTGTTCATCCCTGACTATCTCTGTTCTCTTCCATCTCTGTCTGTCTATCTTTCCACTTACATTTATATTTTAAATCTTCAAAAATTCATATCTTACAAACTGTTCGTCTAAATTTCAATTATTATATAAATAAACGATCAGCGCTTCGATACCTACGCATAGATATATATTTTGCAAGATTTTGAGGAGATAATTTGCGGGGCATATTTCCGTTTTAATTTATTCTTGAGACGTACAAAAGGAGTTTGACGATTTTGATTACTCCACATGGCATGTCAGCGTATGTATATCTATGGATATTAATTTCGGATTTTTCTGGAGATATTTTCCGGACATCAGATATTCTCTTTGGAGTGACCATAATTTATTTTGGATACGAGTGTTTCAAGACGATCATGACCAGATGAAATGGATGAAAACTAGAGTTAAATAGTATGGAATATTGGGTTGCAGCACTGCATGAGCAGCAGATCATAGATTTAGCGAAGTGAAAGACAGTGATGTTTTGAGACAAAATGTCAGAATAGATGTGTCATTGCGAGTGTGACTAACTGCTAAATCTCAAAGGCAAGTATCTCTATCATCACTTATTATTCAAGTGATATTTATTTTGAATCTCATTATGCAAATATTGCTTTCCCTATTCTCAGTTCAGAATAGATAAATGTTTTACATATCGTTGAATTAAATGATTCTGTTTATGCAAGTACTCTTCTGATATTCTATGTTCAAAATGTCTAAGTGATTTTACTCATCAAATTACTGAATTTATAAATATTTTGGATTTTGAGAAAGATGACGTTGTTTTGGTTTTTCTGCCCAAGTAAATGGGCGAATAAAAGTTTATAAGGGTGTCAAGTATTATGACCCCTTTCAATAAAATGTTTTTAAGATTGGATGGTTGCGTAAGAGGCCGGGCGGCGGTCCAGCGTGAGCTATGTGTTATACGGGATATAACACCTGGCGGCGATCCAGCGTGAGCTATGTGTTATACGGGATATAACACCTTGCTAGGCCGATATGTGCCTTGGGTACCCCTTTGTTTAGTTGGATATGCTTCGGCATACCGGTGTTGCTCCGCGGCTGATCACCGGCGGCAACACACCGTCGTTCGAGGATTCCAATCTAAATTATTATATTGTTTTTGATAATCTTATAAGGAAATGATTTATCAACTGTTTTGGTTTTGAATAAAGGTGGAATGCAGTTTTAATTCAGTTGTTGATTGATGTTGATATTTAAGTTGTTGTTAAATATCAAAGGTGGTATTAATGCAGATGATTGATGTTGACTTCCCTATTTTAGCGCGGGTAGGTTGTGAGCATCAAAGTTCGTATTGATATCTAATTTGATATGACATCAAAATAAGTATTAATATCAAGAGTTCGGTTTTGAGTAAAGTTTATGATTCATTCCATAATCATTACTTCTTGTTATTGTTGTTTACGATATTTCCGTAAACACTGTTTTACGAGTTTTATTCTCGTCAGGATCCAAAGTATTGCTGAAGCATTTCGCTCGAAAATATCAAAAAGAGTTTTGAGTACAGTGAAAAACAATTATCCGATTCTTTAATATATTTTCTGATTCAGCAATTACAATTTCAAATGTTCTGCTCTAACGCAGATGTCGGTTTTATATCAAAACGACCATATATATATTACAATGATCTTGCTGAGCATTTCTTTCGCTCATACTGGCCTGTTTTCAAATTTAACCTCCAGTGAGGATTAACTTGCGTTGTTTAGCCGCGTAATTCGAGGAAGCAAAGAAAAAGCTTTTGGAAGGTGGTTGGTCCAGGGTTGGCGGACTAGTGTAAGTTTTATTGTATAAAGTTGTTTATATTATATTATATTATATTATAGTTGTGTATTTTATAGTTGGGCCTAGTATACTTCTTTTCGAAGTTATACTAGCGGGTTAAGTTTTGAGATTGAGAATTGTTGAAAAGAGTTTTAAAAGAAAGTGAAAAATTTATTTATGGAATTTGGATATCTTGTTTCTAGAACTGTAACCTTAAAAGATCTTGGACTAGTTGGGGCCATTTATGATAAATATCTCCCGCTGGCATTTATTTATTGATTAAATAGGTTGATTTGAATTGAGGTTTCATAGTGACGACCAAATCTTCTGACCCCGGATTTGGGGGCGTTACATTGATGTTCGTCTCCATCTCCATCTATTCTCTCTTTCTCTTTCTCTTCTCTCTCTCTCTCCTCTCTCCTCTGATGAGAGTAACACAAACCCTTATTTTTTTAAGCAAACCCAAACTCTTCTCATCCTTCTTTCTCCCTTTTTTTAAAACCCTCATTTTTTTTAATAAAAACCTTACTATTTTTTTTAAACTAATATTCTTAAAATAATATTTAGATTATAAATATAAAAAAAATCTTACACAAACTAATTTAATTACAACACATTGACATAAATAAATAATTAAATCAAATAATCCAACTAAAAATAATTATAAAATATCGGGATGTTACAATCATCTTCCTGTATCATGTTTATGAGGTTCGCATAGAGATGCACAAAAAGTCTGGCCCGAAAATCTGACCAGACCCGATCCGGCCCGGTTAAAAGGCGAGCTTCGGCCCGGCCCGGTCTTTGACCCGGCCCGATTAGAAGCCCGAAAAAACACGGTTAAAATCTGATTATTCTAATATATTTTCTTTTATATTTATGAATTTACATTTACTATTACTATAAATAATACTTTAAACACATATATATTTACATATTCGTGATTACTAATATTATTTATATACTTTATTGCAGGATTATTGAAAGAAGATATCGTAAGTACACTATATATATTTGGATAACATTGATAAAACATATTATTCTATAAACATGTTTATTTTTTGTCAAACTTAAATGTTTTCAACGAAATAATGTTAACATAAAATATTACATGCAAACTAATACATTTTTACGATAATCTAGTTGCTAACATACGTAGTTTTCAGGATTTCTAAAAAAACTCGATCTGATTTAAATTAGAAAAAAGTCCGGCGCAATCCGATCCGGCCCGAAAATAGCCCGGTAAGGCATCCCTCGAGGGTCCAAACAGGCTCTGAAATTTTCGGAAAGCCCGGCCCGGCCCGGTCTGATCAAAGTCAAAGTCCGAAATATCCGGTCCGGTCAAAACCCGGGAATTTTAAGATCCGGTCAAGACCCGGCCAGATTGATGCCTCTTCGTGCATCTCTGGCTTCACATGTGCTGGTTTCTCTGAGAAAGAGGTTAAGAATTCGAAAACACCCGAGGGAAGTTACTCCAAAGTTTGGTGCACTTAAAAGCAATTAAGCAATTGCCGATTATATTAACTAACTATTTGAAATTTTAAATTGAGTGAACTAAGAGTGTTTGTTGGAAATTTAGCAAAATTTAAACTAATTAAGTGGGGAATCTGGACAATCAGTACAATGCAGATACTATGATCCTACCATCTTTCTCAACTGTTATTGTTAACAAAGTCTTTTGACTCTTTTCATTGTTTTCAACATTACTAGATAATATATAATGTCCGTCTTACACACGGCATCGATATATCTTAGTCTTATGTCATTTCCCAATGTTTTTTTTTTTGTTGGAATTTCAGTTCAATTTTTTTTTTTTTTGTAATGGATGTATTTGCACCTGTTAAAGGTTTAAGAATTCGCAACACCCTCGCACTGGAATACTGGTCCCTTGTTCTGACCCGGGGTCTTGGGCTATAGTACTAGATATATATTTTCTCAAGAGTAGTTTGTATTGATAATATGGTTAAATATCAAAGGGGTCACTCAACTGAACGCCATATATCAGTTTAATCATCAAAATTAACGGGATATCATTTTAATCATTAAAGTCATAATAATATCATACATATACCTCAAAATATGTGCTTGAGAATTAAAATTTATTTTATAGAGTTCTATATATTTTTCTTGAATCCTATTACAACCAAATGAAAATGTATGAATTCTAGTATTTTCTATAATATAATAAGATTTTTTTAAATTTATCTACTATTTATTTTTAATTTTGTAGTTATTTGATTTATTTAAACAAAAATAATTAGTAGATAAATTTTTAAAAATCTCAAAAAAACATCTAAAATACTATGAATTCATAACTTTTCATTTGGTTGTAATAAGATTTAAAAAAATGTTTAGAATTTCATAAAATAAATTTTAGTTCTCGAGCACGTATTTTGAGATATTTGTTTGATATTTATTATTACTTTAATGATCCAAATGATACCCCGTTAACTTTAATGATTAAACTGATATATGACCTTCAATTGAGTGACCACTTTCATATTTAGCCCATTGATAATATTGTTAAACTAAAGCTTCCAAGTTTATAATTGATGATGACAACATAATGGTCAAGCACGCTTGATATTCGATGAGGATTTGAGAGTTGTAAAGATTAGCCTACACATGGAGAATCACTTTTTAGTTGCGTTTCAAAATTAAACTAATATTAATCAATAGTTCTTAGTGTGTACTTATTGAAAATATTACTTTTAACGTTTCAACAAAGATAGACCCACCCCTCATTCCAAATTCATTAGTTTTGTTAACAGTTAATTAATTGATGCCCATCATGATTATAGCGGCACGTTTACAGCACTATATTGCCAAATATCTTCCTAAGAATGTTCCTGATTTCTCCAAGCTAGGTACTGCTCCCTCTTCAATCTGCACCGGGTTTCCTTTCTACAGGTGCCTTATTTAGGGAAGGCTGGCTAATGTCGCAAAAAATTAAAATGCCAACAAAGGTGACGAAAACTAAACTTTCGAAGGCGTCACGGCAATTAATTATACACTCCTTTACAGTAAATCATTCTACATAACATACGTCCATTCCACAAAATAGTTGCATTTATAATCCTATGTACATAAATAGGATTTTCTTTTCACTTGGCAACAATGAATCACTATCGATCATGCACATAAAATACAGAGAATAACGAATATAGAATGAGTAAATCTGTAAAAAATTTCTCAATAATTAGAATTGTCAAAAAATGTCGAGAAATGCTCTACATGATAGGTAATCATAATCAAGTAGATGAATGTATGACTTTATAAATAACTAACTTTAAACCTTAGCAAGTAGATGAATGTATGACTTTATAAATAACTAACTTCAAACCTTACTAATCAATGCTGAGTTTAGTTAGGCTAGATGAATTTGTTGAAGATGGATCTCTTGGAGGAGAAGTGCTCTAGCCCGATTAATAGCAGCAAAGCATAGACACAAGTGCTCCTCAAGATCAGAGAGCTGGCTGAGGAAATTCAAATGATTCTTATAAAGCTGCTTTGCTACCTCTTGGATGGCATGTCTGTCACTGCCCCTCTCCAATCCAAGACGAATCAGAAGCTTATCTCCTTCAATCTCAGTATGCAAACGAGCCACCAGACGGTCAATAGTATCCAGATCATTCAGCAACACATACGTGTTCTTTGCAGCAGCATCAAGTAGTGCCATATGCGCAAGCTCTTTCTTTGTAATATTTGAGGGAAGGAATGTTGAGCAGACAGGACAAGCAACAAGGGCAACAAATGCATGGGTAGCAATGGCAACTGCAGTCAAGGTAACACCAACAACCGTACCAATCAAACAAATGGCACAACCAACTGTGGCCCGTCGAACATTTCGGATCCTAGAGCGGGACTTAAGGAGGCAGGAGTCCAGCTGACGTTTCAGCTGGGAAAAGCAGTCCCGCATTTGACTGAAGTTCTCAGAGTCAGGGTGGGGAAAGGGATTCTCTAAGCGGTCAAAATCATGGAATACTTTAAAAGCTTGGTCACACTGTAACTGGTTCAGGAATTCAGATTCGGAGTCAATGGGAAGGACGGAAATGAGTTTGTGTAGAGGGACATAACTAGAGCGTGCATGCTGTAAACTATGGTGAAGGAGCAGGCAGAAACGTGAGGTGTGCTCACTTTGTTCAAAATACGATGATATAAGGCGGGTGAGAGTGCTGTTCTTAGCAGATTCTAATGCCTCCTGGACACATACTCGATTTGGGTTTAGGACCTCTTCTAATATATGTTCTTCCTCTCGGCCATCCAAATGCTGTGCTTCCCCCTCATGTAGATCAGAGTTGTCAGGGTATAACTTGGACCGTATCTCTCCGTACGAAGTAGTTTGCACTGCAGATTTGTATGCATTACTGAGGTTCACTGTAGGAGAAGGCTGATCACTTGACTCTGGTGTACCCTCATCAGAAGTTCCTGCAATAAACTCAACAAAAAAAGTGTTAAAAGATAATTATAATAAAGAATGACAGGGATCAAGGGAGCTTTTACAGAAGTGTACCTTGAAAACGTGGTGAGAGAGGATGAAGATGTCGCCTAGCCGCTAATGGTATTGGCCTCAAACAATGGAGCATTTGAAATTATAGGCCCAAACCAGGTCCTGTGATAATTACTGTTATAATATATTTTCACTAAACAAGAACATAACGCACAAGTAAAAGGTTGAGCTTTTAACAACAAGGTGAGTAGAGATACATTAACGATCTCAACATAATAGCTTCTGGAAGCATTATCATCAACTGTATAGCATAGTGTAGAACAATGAACCTAAATCTGCTGTGACATAAGCTTACGACGATACTCACTTCCTAAAAAAACTTGGCACAACTCATTGTGTACCGATTGCATTGAAAAAGGAAGGCCACTCTTATAAACAGACCTGCAGGCCGCACCTTCAAATACCTAAAAATATATGATCATCTACATTCTACAATGGTAAAACTTAAATAGTTCCTCTAATGTCCAGCAATCAACACGCACATCTTGACATCCAACATCTTTTTATTAGTATATTAAATATTGACATATCAGTATCACAAATATGTACTCTCGGATAATCAAAAATTTTGGGGCAATTGTTTACTCCTCACACCTCAGCACCTTAGCACAACAAACAAAAACACTTGTTTATTTCTTGAAAAGTTTATCTCACTAGCATAAAAGACAAATAAACAGTTAAATAAGCACTAATCCCTAATTGAGAATTCAAAATTTTAAAAATGGGGAAAAAGAAGTGAACACGAAACCTAACACACACATGACATAAATAAGTAATAAAACAGAATAGAGGAGAATAGAATTGTACCAGGGTAGTTTGTTTGTTGTATCTGAAAAAAGAAAATGTTGGTCGAATGGAGTTGTTTAAGGGTGAGTGTAGGTTTGAAGTGAGAGAATATAATTAATCGTCAAGATATTTACGGAGGCGCTGTTTGACAAATTCACCGCGAGCTTTGGTTCGAGCTTGTTGAGGAGCTATGTTTGTGAAGGAAAGGTGTACTCCGACGCCGAATAGAGCTGCGCCGGTGAGGAAAAACACGGCCGACACTGCCAATTGCTTGGGCGTAGGTGGGTATGACCACAGTACCATTCCACCCCCCTCTCTCTTTATAGTTTCTCTGTAGCTTCTACAGGACTCTCTCTTTTGGGTCTTTTTATTCCTTCTTTGACTTTTATAAACCCCCGCTTGACTTTTTTAGTTCTGTATTTTTATATCCCATTCCCGATTTTTTGTAATCATGTTTATTTCTAGTTAACGAATAAATAGATGAGTTTATTTTTGGTTAATGATTAACTTTAATTTGTAAATTACGTTTATGTATATATTCTAAAGCAATAAATTTGGTTAATGTATTTATAGCATAATAAACCGTGCAAAGCACGGATTATTTTTGAGTTTTTTATGCATCATGTAATTATAATATTTTAATTATTTTTTTATTTGTAAATGTTGTATAATGTCTAACGTATACAAGTTGATTGTTTATCAATTTGCAAGACATTATCAAATTACACAACTTTTCTAATATAACTCATTAGTCAATATATATATATATATATTCTTATTTGTATTGTATAATTTGTATTTAATGAATAAATATAAACAGGGTAGTCAGTGTATGTTTAAAACAAAACGATTAAACTTAATCTGCAAGATGCCGTTAGTATGTTTACAAAGAAAAATCTAAAATTAACATATATGTTGAATACAGAGTTAACCAATTTTTTTGAATTTTATTTAAATAAACTATATGTATTGGTTTATATTATTATTGAGCTCATTACTAACTTACAATTATTTTACTCAATTTAAAAAGATAACAAAATGTATAACTGAAGTCAGAATGACTTGCAATAATGTAAAATTTACACTATTCTTGATATAAAAGTTGATTTTAATGAAAAATGTTAGTTCTTAAAATTTATAGTATGTATGTATGGAAAAATGTTAGTTTTTTATTTACACCACAGTTAATAAAGTAAGATTAAGTGCATATAAATTATCGCATGTTACATTTTTTAGTAAATTTCGATGGTTTCAATTATTGATATGCTAAATATACGATTTATGTACATGTATAATCATTATTAACATCTAGTGAGACAACTGATTACTTATATAACATGCATTTATAATTATTCAAAAATTAAAATTATGTAATAAATAAATTACAATAATTTTTACATGGTATTCACATTATCACTCATAAACAATCCATTTCTATTTTTTAACGCAAGAGTATCAATCATGGTTGTAACATAAAAATAAATTATATATCGTAAAGACTTATTATTGATATTCATAATTTTTTTTTCAAGAATTCGAACGAAAAATTGTAATTATATCATTATTTAAACCATTTTTAAGTTTCTTTCATTACGACTCTAATATTTCTTCATATAATAATTTGATAACTTTGTATACTATTCTCCTAAAATTAAATATTTTTCAATTCGATAAAATTTTATAAATATTAGTTGAACTGGTTAATTCTTTCAAATTATTGAATAATATGTATTTTTTCTTTAAATAGTATAAAATGCAACGAATCAAATGATACAATATAGTTTAAATGTAACTTTTATTTGAATAATTCAAAATATTGAAATAAATCAAAATATTTATATAATATTATTTTGATCAATGAATATTGTTTAACTAACATAATTCTTTTTAAAAAGCTGGTTTTTTTAAAGTTAAAAATTAAAAATAAATCGATTTGATATATCATCGTAATTTTAACAAATATCGTGAGATCATATCAAATATCGAATATTTTTAAAATCGGAAAAAGTCCCATAAACAATTATGCACTACCTTAGTTATTTTCATACAAATAATTAATTGACTTGATCTTATAAAGATCTCAAACACATTAATTTATATTAACATAAGATATTAAAAAAAATTACATTATTGGTAAGATATAATATAAATTTACTAAAGTTAAAACGTGAAGATATTTTTCAGTCAGGTGATGTAATTAAATTTGGAGGATTTTTTGAACAATAGGCCAAGTTCGATCACTAACTTGAACTCAAGTACCAAAATTATGTAATATTTTAGAGGGACAGGGCTACACGACAGAGCTAGTTGATAATGAAAGCATGAAACAATGCACAGTAACGTGTTTAACTTAAAAGTGAAGATTATATTGCCATGTAACAATTTTATCTGGATCATGATCTACACATGTTTCCACAACAAGACTATGCTATATACTGGAATGAGCAGCATGACTATCAAGATAAGAGAGAGCCACAGCAGCATGTAAAGCTGATCCTATTGGAAGAGCTTCCTCGTCGATGTTAAAGTAAGGAGAATGAAGTGACCAGTCTGATCTCAGCGTTTCATTCTTTGTTCCGATGACAAACATGGCAGCTGGCATTTTCTGAGCATAGAAGCTAAAGTCCTCGCCACCCATAGTAACCGGAAAGATCTCTACATTCTGTTTCCCAAGTAATATCTCTGCAACTTCTTTGCCATGTTCATATAGCGATTCATCGTTCTCCATCACCGGGTAAGGCAGAGGTGTCTCCTTCTTGAAGTCCACTACAGCTTTACATAAATGCACTGCTGCTTGAATCTCTATTATCTGTCGGGTGTTTTTTTTATTTGAAAGACTAGGAATTACAACGATTAATACTCCGTAAATACAGGAAGATTATCAATATCTTGTGTGTGTGCCAGGAATAATAATCGTTTGATGGCTTATGATTATGTAAGAGGTTAAAAAATAATAACTGTGGCAGTTGTTGAAAATGAGGAGATGATAATAACAATAGAAAATTGTTTATTGCACAGAACAGAAAATTTTACATGCACATTACCTCTTTAATACGTTCCTGCGTGTAAGAAAGACCTTCAGCACTCAAGCTTCTGTAAGATCCTCCAAATTTGACGGTCTCTGGAATTACATTTGGGCCTTTCCCTCCCTCAATGAACCCAACTGTCACAACCTAAAGGAATTTAAATTAGCTTTGAATGCACTGCATCCAAAAACTGAATCATCTTAGAATTTTAGGAAATGCTGTAGATATATTTTTGGGGTTAACAATTACAATCCAACCACGGAGGATGCATAAAACCTGAATGGAAGTGACATGTCTGAATAGTTAGATGCTCAAGACATATTAGATTGTAACCATAGTAGAGTCAACTTGGAAGGTTCTTCTTTATTATGATGAATGGTCATATAGAAGCATAGAGATTTTTCAGTTATGCTACGTGAAAAGGTAATAATAGGAGATTACTCTGGCCTCCAGAGGATCTGCTTCTCGAGATACAATCTGTTGAAGAGCTACAACTGCCAACGATGCTGCAACAAGTGGATCTCTGGCTTGGTGTGGGCTCGAAGCATGCCCTCCCTTGCCATGAATTGTGGCTGTAAACAGGCCTGACCCAGCAAGCATTGGCCCTGCCCTCGAAGCAATGGTTCCAGTTGGTAGTGACGGTATAACATGTAGACCAAAGATGGCACTGATGTCGTCAAGAGCACTGTGTTGCAACATATGATAGGCGCCAGCATATCCCTCCTCGCCTGGCTGGAAAACAAGCTTCACAGTTCCCTTTTAAGAATGTGCAGCTCATTAGGAAGAGAATCAACAAAAAAAGTGCAGATGCCTTGCATCAGAATTCTTAATGCAATTGAGTATGATACCTTAAATGTGTCCTTCCTAGATTGAAGCAACTTAGCTGCTCCAAGCAACATAGCAACATGTGAATCATGGCCACATGCATGCATCTTTCCATCAACTTTGCTCCTATACCCCACGTCAACGAGTTCCTTCCACATAGTAATGGCAACTTTAAAGCAAAATTGAAATTAATTTAGACCGTAACAGTTTGCTACAAGGTCTCTTAATCTACTAAACAGAGACCAGCATTGCGATATTGGAGTGAAGTACAATAAAACTAAGAATTAATGCCCGGAAAGAAAAACATTGGCGGTGTTTAGATTAGCTTATAGTATTCACTTACAGCCAAAATAAGTACCTAAAGTTCATCTAAGCAGTAGTATGTGTGTTTAGAGTTTGGTCAACCATCACAACACAATACACAGGTGAGCTGACTACAAAGTACAAAATCATGATTCATTTCACTAAAGTGACAGCAAGATAACTCGGACCCTACCTCAAAGTTCTTCACACCAAAATTAACTAATACTTATACAATTAATTAAACAAACAATAACACACTCATATAAATATATTACCTGTATAGGGAGAGCATCCATATCAGCACGAAGAGCAAAAACAGGCGAGTCCCCGGAACCAATAGAAGCTACAACCCCAGTCTTAGCCACTGGCCAAACATAGTCAATACCAAGCGAGTCTAATTCAGACCTGATCAGTTTACTTGTCCTGTGCTCCTCAAATCCCAATTCAGGGTACTCATGGATCTGCCGTCTGATCCATCTAACATACTCCAAGAAATGAGGCTCTTTGGCTGATTCAAGAAGCTCTTTGCCTAGAGGCCCAACTATTTCTGAGTCCAATAATGAGGTGGATAGTTGAAGAAGAGAAATGGATAATAGTAAGATGATGAATGAAGTCATTTCTTTATTACGATTATGATGAAGAAACCCAAGTTGAAACTTGAAAGTGTAAAGTGTGTGTGTGTACATTGAACTAGTTGTGGTAGTTTGAGTATTAGGTACAGCTTTTGTCATTTAATTTGAGTATTAGGTACAGCTTTTGTCATTTAAGCGGACACTGCATTTTTATAACGATACGGCTAAAACATTGCCAAAATGAGCAAAAAAGGAAATGGACATTTCTTAACGGGACACCTAATATTTTAGCATATCTCCTTTCAGCGGCATAGTCTATGTACACCTATTTAGAGACTTGGTATAGTTTCATAATTTTTTTTTTAATTTCTTTTTTTAATAAAAGTTTAAATATTAACTTTTTTTTCAGATTTTTTTAAAAAAAAATATTATGAAAATATATTTTAAATGAGCATTGAAAAGCGTGCCGAAAAATAACGTAAATAATCCACTTGGACGGAGGGAGTAGCTTTTAAAACCCGTGCAATGCACGGATGCACAATATTTTTTTAATATTATATAATTTTTTAAAAAAATATTTTTAATTGAATTCTTAAAATTGTTAAATAATTTTTTTTTATATTTAATTTTTTTAAATGATATAACTTCATGATAATTCTATTAATACACTTATATATTCATAGTTTTTTTAGATTAATTAAACCTATTTAAGATAATAACCTTGATACCGGGGAAAAATAATATTATTATAGCGATTTTATAGTTTTTTGAGACTAAAAATACAATATCTATGTTATGTCGAAACCTTAACAAAAATATTATTTTAGAGAGATTATTATTTAATCGATAAACTAAAAGAGTTATTTGAGAAACACAATAGTACATATTGAACGATATATTTTTATTCATCATTATATGTGTGTTTTAATAATAATAATAATAATAATAATAATAATGTTTAGTTAAAAATTAATTTTTGGTTCATAACAATAATATACGAATTATGATACATCTCATATTAATTTAATTTATCCCGTGTCATGATTTACATTATTTTATTTTAGCTCGAGGCTATTACTACGACTAAATCCAACTAATTATTTTATTTTAATTCTAATTATTTATGTCCGGATCAATAAGATATTTTTGTTTTAGACCGAATAGTTAGTATATATGATTTTTTTAGTTGTTCGAAGTATATTTTGATTTTAATTTTGTGTCAGTTTGGATCAATTGTATAATATATTTTTTAATCCTAGATGACTAATCTATATTATTTTATTTATCCTAATTCTATTGTATAGTTTTTTTGCCGTATCGGTAATATTTATTATTTTGTTTTAACCGATAATTATATTTAGTTTGCTTAAATTAATTTTAGTCTGAAAATTTAGTTAGAATAATATAGAACTAAATATAAATTATAATTTAAAACTGGCAGAAGAAATTAACTTTAATATTAATTAATAATGATATAGAGTTCGATATGAAATATAATTTATATTGTTAGAGGAGATTGACTATAATATCAATTATAATTGAATTTGACTGATCCACCAACTCACTAATTAGAATTAAGATAATTAACTAAGAGTAATTAAGTAATTTCAGCAAATACCGACTGACTATCAAACTTTTAATATTTCGTATATTATAATATAGTAGAAATACTACAAATATACTTAACAATTTGTGAACTTTTTATAATTTATTTCTTATGCAATTTTTTTATCTGAATCTCAATACCAAATATTTTTTGTTAATTGCTGAGACGATAAAATTGCAAACTAATGGCTAGTTAAAGCAAAGATTGCACTGCAATACCACACCAATGACCTGCATTTCTACGCACATACAACTTTGATGGTATCGACCGGGTACCATATGGTCCGTAAGTTTGAGATTTATTCAAATCAGTGTTCACCCAGGTGTTAGAAAATATGGGTAGTAATGTTATATTATCAAGTTAATTTGAGCCATAACTTGAGCGGATTAATAGTGTGTGAATGCGTTCTCCTCCGAAAGAGTTTTCTGAGATATTTTGAATAAATCACTTAAATGACTAAGAGATGGATGATACATGATCATCCAAACTTAGTCTCTTAATAGTGGAAATTTGTGAAAAAAATAAAAGTCCCAAATTGACTTTGCAAAGTAGCATATATAGCTTTATATAGCAAAATAATTATATAATTTTCAAATGTGTTACTTATATATTGCTCCAACACCTACGTGCGCGTGCAGAGGGATGCAAATCTTGGGTTTTCGAGGACAATCTGAGGCTTGCATAGCCTTCGAGCTTGCCCGCGTGTGTGACGCGCGGACACGAATGTAGCAAAACATTGGCCTAAATAATCACAGACTAGTTTTGCTAAATTTAATTTCCACTGGGTTTGGGGTTTGTAAATTTTTAATTCGTTTTGACTACAGATTATTATAATTGATTTGACGTAATAATAATCCGGTTCAAATACAGATGTGATTTATTAACCGATTGATTAATTAACGCGTTTTAATTAATTACGCGTGGAGTAGCGCACACGTTTGCTCAAGCCTATATAATATTGTATCAGGCCTAGAGTTATTGATTCATTCGATATACAACACACAGCCGCCTCCTAAATACAAACTCTACCCTCTCTGTTCCGGTATTAGTTTCTTACTCCGTTCTATTTCGCCAAAGGTGTTGTTCGCGTAACATCGTTGTCTTCCCGTTTTATCCTGGAAGGCTGACGACTCGCACATACGGTGAGGGTCGTAATAGTTTTAAGGAGACAGTTATACGACAAGAGTCGAGACCTTCATATTCTTTTTGTTTATTTCTGTTATTCGCACACACTTATTATATGTATTAATCACAGATTGTTATAATATCAGAAACCAAAACTAACGCGAATAAATCCTACTCCCAATCGATTCTCAGTTCAATCATCTTCTGCTATTTTAACAACAATCACTACATGTTTACACAATGTTAAAGCTCGCAATTATTAACTGGTGAAGAACCTGTGTGTTGAATTGGCGAATGGCGAAGTCATTTCCGAATAGAAGCATATGCCAATAAATCCAGTTCAAATGGTTTGTGCAACATCAACATTGAAAAGGAAGTGTCGACTACCAACTGCAAAGGACGCGCCTAGCAATGGCATTGTTGTTGCATATAAAATGTGAGCGACATGATTGATTAACCAAACTTTAACAAGGATGTCGGTCAAGACATAAAATCATCTTGATCTAATTAAGATGTCAAATCAATATAATAAACTATGTTAAATAATCTTTCAAACAGATTAGTTGGATGAATGTAACTAATCACAATCAACGAAAAAGCTATGTAATCTTTTGACTAAATACAGTTGGGGCCTTTCGATATAGTGTTGTTCGAGTCCTGGACAGCTCTACTTATCTTGCAGTATGAGAATCTTGGACTGGGCATTTTGAAATATCCAAGCATACTAACATTAAGCTCATGTAAAACTTGATGACTTTTTCTATATGCCACAAGATAATTTTTTTAATAATTATCCACTACCTCCGATTCTAAATTGTTGTCAACATCAACCATGAACGATGGATATATGAAACATCTACTAATGCAATCATATATATTTTGGCTTAAGATCCTTTTTCTTTTCTCTATGTTCATTTATCAGATCCCGGATAACCACCATGGCTTAACTAAAACATCCTCATATGTTGATGTTGTGAATATGTTGTGTACTTAATGATCACTTAAATAAAATGTCTAAGTAGATTTTACTTAGTGAAATAATGTAGCACTCGACGGATAAGAGTTTTAGTCCCGACGGATAACTCATTATAGTCCCGACGGATGATTAACTTATTATCCATCGAGTGAGTAGCTTATGTAATAATAAGTTTGTAGCACAGTGTTGTATGCACCTTTGTATAGAATCTGTAGTAGCATATAAATCATGTTGACTTTAACTAGATATGCAGAATAGGTTGATTAACTGTACATAAGCAATGTCTTGTAATTCTGTATAAGTGAAATGAAGTCAAGTGCCAAAATGGCTACCAACAGATGATTAACAAAGCTTCGACGGATGACCAAAATAGCTACCAACGGATGCTTAACAAAGCTTGGACGGATGATCAAATGACTATCAACGAATGTTTAACATAGCAGTCGACGGATGATCAATTAAGTCATCGACGGATAATCAATTAAGTCATCGACGGATGATCTGAAAGTCGACGGATGATCGTATCAAGATTCAAACATCAGTTGAACAGTGAAAGCTGACACACAGCCGTTGAGTTGGATACAAGTACACTGTGGAAGCCCATTAACTGGGTAATAGAGGACAAAAAGCAACAAAGATCAAGACTGTTAGATTTTATATTTGTTCAGTTCTTTTGACTTTGTAATCTTGGTAATATATAAACCAACGGAGTAGCAAATAGAAAAATAACTGAGATAGCTAAGAAACAACAACAGAGAAATCTTTGTAAGCACTATCTTTAGCATTTCCTATGTTCTTAGCAGTTCTATTTTTGTAAGCAGCTGTGAGCATTTCTGCACACAGAGTCCTCTCGATATATTAAATATATCTCTGGTGGAATTGTTTAAATCCACCAGAAAGTTTTTAAAGACTCTTGTTTTTAATTACTTATGTTTTGATTCATTCAAGTTTACATTCCGCATTGTGCTAATCAAAACAAATATATCCATAATCGAGTTGAACATTTTTATTTCAAGAAAAAGGTTCAAGAATTCCATTCAACCCCCCTTCTGTAATTCTTGCTATATTGTTAAAGGACTAACAATTGGTATCAGAGCAAGCTCTTAATCTACAAAGAGTTTGAAGATCAAAACAATTCAGCAAGATGAACCAGAAAGATGTTGGAGTCAAGATTCCTTTTCTTGATAAAGATAATTACCATCATTGGAAGGTAAAGATGCATCTTCATATGCTTTCTCAAGATGAGGCCTATGTGGACTGCATAGAAAGAGGCCCTAATGTTCCTATGAGAGCTGCAACTGGAAATGAACCATCTGTTCCAAAGTCAAGGCATGAATGGTCTGATCCTGATATTGAACAAGTCAGGAAAGATAAAAAGGCCATGAACATTCTGTTCAATGGTGTTGATGCAGACATGTTTGATAACATCATCAACTGCAAGACTGCCAAGGAAGTGTGATGGTACTGAGCAAGTAAGAGAAAATAAAATGCAGCTCCTGATTCAGCAATATGAGCATTTTCAGAATGAAGAAAGTGAGTCACTCACTGACATTTTTAGTAGATTCCAAAAACTACTAAATGCTCTTAAATTGCATGGAAGAGTCTATCAGACTAAAGACTCCAATCTGAAATTTCTCAGATCTCTTCCAAAGGAATGGAAACCAATGACAGTCTCATTGAGAAACTCACAAGATTATAAGGAGTTTACTTTGGAGAGACTGTATGGCATTCTGAAGACCTATGAGCTTGAGATAGAGCAGGATGAAAGAATGGAGAGAGGAAAAAAGAAAGGAGGATCCATTGCACTAGTGGCTGAAATGGAAAAGGAGAAGGAAGTGAAGATGAAAGCTGTGGAATCAACTTCAAAGGCCTGTGAAAGCAAGGGTAAAGGGCTAGCTGCAGAAAGTGAAGATTCATTGAGTCAAGATGACATGGAGGACATTGATGAGCACCTAGCATTCCTTTCAAGAAGATTTGCCAAGCTCAAGTTCAAGAAGAACTTTGGAGCTGCCAAGCCAAATAGAAACATGGTGGATAAATCAAAATTCAAGTGTTTCAAATGTGGCTTGGCAGGGTTTGCAAATGAGTGTAGAAAGTCAGATTCCAGTAAGAAAAGATTTGAGTCTGTGGATTATAAGCAAAAATACTTTGATATACTCAAACAGAAGGAAAGGGCTTTTATTACACAAGAGAATGACTGGGCAGCTGATGGTTTGGATGAAGATGAGGATGTCAGCTATGTCAATCTAGCCCTTATGGCCAAGTCTGATGAAACAGAGACAAGTTCCTCAAGCAATCAGGTAATCACTACAAACCTTGCACATTTATCTAAAGCTGAGTGTAATGATGCAATAAATGACATGTATACATAATTGTATCATTTGCGTGTTACACTTAAGTCCCTCACTAAAGAAAATGCAAAAATCAAAGAAAACAACTTGTTTTTGAGTGAGAGGAATAATGTGCTTGAGTCTCAGTTTGTTGAATTTGAGAAACTAAAAATTGAGTGTAGAATTGCCAAGGAGGAATTAACTGAGTCCTTGAAAAAGGAAGAAATTTTAAAGAAGCAGCTCGATCGTGAACAAGAGGTGATTAAAGCATGGAAAACATCCAGAGATGTTCATGCTCAAATCACCAAGGTTCAAGGAATTGAGTCTTTTTGTGATGAAGCCTGGAAAAAGAATAAGGAGAAACTAGAACCTATTTTGGTAGATGGATTGCTGACAGATGTAGACTCGACGGATGATGAGAACTATCCGTCGGATAACAAAAAGTGTTATCCGTCGAATGATAAAAATCCTCATCCGTCGGCTGTGAGCAAACCCATTAGCAAAGCCAAATTAACCAAGCTAAATGAAAAGTATGGGTCTGTTTCCAAGAACTTTATTTCAGGAGAGTCAAGTCAAGCCAAAAAAGGGAAGAAGGCTAATGTTGGTCACATGACTGTCAAACAGTTAAGTGACAGACTTGAGAAGATAGAGGTAAAAACAGAGACTAAAAGGAAAAACAATAGGAATGGTAAAGTAGGGATTAACAAACATAATAACTACACACCTGACAAATATGCTCCTAGAAAAATCTGTGTCAAATGTGGTAGTGTAAATCATTTGTCTGTTAATTGCAAATCTGCCATGCCTACTCCCATGTCTGTTCAGCCTCAATTCTCTAACATGAATGCCATGCCTCCCATGCCTGTTAATGTTATGCCTACACAGAACATGAATGCACAGTTTGCTAATATGCCATTTGCACCTAATCCATATTATGCTGCATACAATATGCCTCAAATGCCATTTAGCATGTCTTACTGGAATAACATGTTTGTACCAAGCATGCCATTTCCTGTTAGCCATAACATGCATGATAATTCTGTTGCATCTAGTGGTTTCAAAGGCCCAACCCAAATGACTAAGGAAGAATCTGAAATTCCTAAGTCAAATGAGTTAAGACCTAAGAAACAGAAGAAGAAAGCTAACAAGGCAAGACCCAAGGAAACTTGGGTACCAAAATCAACTTGATTTGATTTTGATGTGTGCAGGAAAACAGAAGGAATCTTTGGTACTTGGATAGTGGTTGTTCAAGACACATGACTGGTGATTCTACCCTGCTCACAGAGTTTGAAGAGAGAGCTGGCCCAAGCATCACTTTTGGAGATGACAGCAAAGGTTATACTGTGGGATATGGCTTGATTTCAATCATCATTGAAGAGGTTGCCTTAGTGGATGGTCTCAAACACAATCTGTTGAGTATTAGCCAGCTTTGTGATAAAGGCAACTCAGTAACCTTCAACAAAGAAACCTGTGTTGTGATTAATAATCAAAATGACAAAGTGGTTCTCACTGGTGTGAGAAGAGGAAATGTGTATCTAGCTGACTTCAACTCAACTAAAGCAGAATCTGTAACTTGTCTTCTTAGTAAAGTAAGTCAAGATGAAAGTTGGCTATGGCACAAGAAGCTATCCCATTTGAACTTCAAGACCATGAATGAGCTGGTTAAGAAAGAGCTAGTTAGAGGCATTTCTATGGTGGAGTTTACAAAGGATGGACTGTGTGATGCCTGCCAAAAAGGGAAGCAGATTAAAGCATCATTCAGGAAGAAACTTGATTCCGCAATTGAAGAGCCTCTACAACTACTTCACATGGATTTGTTTGGACCAGTCAATATATTGTCAATCTCAAAGAAAAGATTTTGCCTAGTAATAGTAGATGATTTCTCAAAGTTCTCTTGGACATATTTCCTAAAGTCCAAAGATGAGGCTAGTGAAATCATCATCAATCACATAAGGCAAGTTAACAATCATCCTGATTTCAAAGTTAGAAGAATCAGGAGTGATAATGGAACTGAGTTCAAGAACTATGTCATGAGAGCATTTTGTGAGGAAAATGGAATCTTGCATGAGGTTTCAGCAGCAAGGACTCCACAACAGAATGAAGTAGTGGAAAGAAAGAATAGATCTCTTATTGAAGCTGCAAGGACAATGCTTGAAGAATCAAAACTACCAACATACTTCTGGGCTGAAGCTGTAAACACTGCATGCTACACTCAGAACATCTCTCTGATTAATCAAGCAAGATGCATGACACCTTATCAATTGTTCAAGAACAAGAAGCCAACTCTGAACTTTCTTCATATCTTTGGCTGTAAATGCTATATTCTGAGAAATCAAACTGATCAAAATGGGAAGTTTGATGTTAAAGCATATGAAGGAATTTTTGTTGGATATGCTGTTGGTAAAGCATATAGAGTCTACAATTTAAGAACCAACATTGTTGTTGAATCTATACATGTTGTGTTTGATGATAAAAAGATTGAAGGACTAATAGATGGAGATTACCAAGAGAGCCTCAAATTCGACAATGTTGAGATGGTCAGTGATGAAAGTGATGATGAGAGTGATCAAGAAATAGTGTCTAAGGATAATGCAGACAAATCTACTACAAATGAAGCTCAAAACTCAACATCCGTCGAGTTACATAACGCTTCATCCGTCGGAAGGCAATCTGTATTATCCTTTGGAAGACAACCTGCATCATCCGTCGGTACTCAAAATTCACCATCCGTCGGGTTATCAAAAGGAGCAGGAAGTCAAGGTAGATCACCCATAGAAAGCACCCCAATCTCAAATCAAAGATCCACAAACTCAGGGGGAGTTTCTAGCAATCAAAACTCAATCACACATCAAGACAACATTGAGGTCTCTTCATCTAGGGCTAATCTACCTCAACCAAGAAAATGGACAAAAGATCACCCCTTTGAACTGATTATTGGTGATGTTTCTTCCAGAGTTCAAACCAGGAGAGCAACTTAAGAAGAATGTCTATATAGTAGCTTCCTGTCTAAGGAAGAACCAAAGAAGGTAGAAGAAGCCTTGTTAGATCCTGATTGGATTTTAGCTATGCAGGAGGAGCTAAACCAATTTGAAAGTAATAAAGTATGGAAGTTGGTACCCAAGCCTACAGGAAAGAATCCAATAGACACCAAATGGGTATTCAGAAACAAGATGGATGAAAATGGCATAGTAGTAAGGAACAAAGCAAGATTGGTTGCTAAAGGCTATTGTCAGCAAGAAGGAATAGATTTTGATGAAACATTTGCTCCTGTTGCAAGACTTGAAGCCATCAGAATCTTCTTAGCCTATGCAGCCCATGCCAATTTCAAGGTCTATCAAATGGATGTCAAAAGTGCCTTTCTGAATGGAGATTTGGAGGAAGAAGTGTATGTAAGTCAACCTCCTGGCTTTGAAGATCCAAATTTCCCAGAGTATGTCTATTATCTACTGAAAGCACTTTATGGACTGAAGCAAGCATCTAGAGCCTGGTATGACACTTTATCAAAGTTCCTTTTGGAAAATCACTTCACAAGAGGTACTGTAGATAAAACTTTATTTTTCAGAAATGTGAATGGCTCTAGCATACTTGTTCAAATTTATGTAGATGATATTATTTTTGGCTCTACAGATGAGAAACTTTGTAAAAAGTTTGCCAAACTGATGCAAAGCAAGTATGAAATGAGTATGATGGGAGAACTAACTTACTTTCTTGGTTTACAAGTTTAGCAAGTTAGTGATGGAATATTCATTAGTCAAACTAAATATATTTTTGATCTTTTAAAGAAGTTTGATCTAATGGATTGCACATCTGCAAAAACTCCCATGGCCACTGCAACTAAGCTTGAACTAAACACTACTGAAAAGTCTGTGGATATTTCAAGTTATAGAGGCATGGTTGGCTCACTTCTGTACTTAACAGCTAGTAGGCCAGATATAATGTTTGCTACATGTTTGTGTGCTAGATTTCAGGCTGATCCTAGAGAGTCTCATTTGATAGCTATTAAGAGAATCTTCAGATATCTCAAAGGAACACCAAACCTTGGCATTTGGTATCCTAGAGATTCTGGCTTTAATCTAACTGGTTATTCAGATGCAGATTATGCAGGTTGTAGAATTGATAGAAAAAGCACAACAGGAACCTGTCAATTTTTAGGAGACAAGCTTGTGTCCTGGTTCAGTAAAAAGCAAAATTCAGTTTCTACTTCTACAGCTGAAGCTGAATATATTGCTGCTGGCAGTTGCTATGCACAGATTTTTTGGATGAAAAATCAATTGCTAGACTATGGTTTGCAAGTTGAAAGGATTCCTATTTTCTGTGACAACACAAGTGCAATTGCCATCACTGAAAATCCAGTGCAACATTCAAGGACAAAGCATATAGACATCAAGTACCATTTCATAAGGGAACATATAATGAATGGTACTGTAGAGTTACATTTTGTTCCAAGTGAGAAGCAACTTGCAGATATTTTTACCAAGCCACTGGATGAATCCACCTTTTCTAGGTTGGTAAGTGAGTTAGGTATGCTTAATTACTCTTGAATTTATCTGAATTATTTTGCAAGTTGAAAAGTAGCCAGAAATTTAACTGATTTTTAGTCTTGGATGAAAATTTTGGCTAAATCGAAATTTGCATCTCGACGGATGACCATTATCCATCGAGTTGAGTCATCCGTCGATATACAAATTGTAAATAAAAATCAATTACTTTTCTGGAGTATTTTAAAGCTCGACGGATATCAACTTATCCTCATCCGTCGAAGTGTCTAAATCTTAACCGTTAATTCCCTGAACATTATACATCGAGTATACTTACAGTTTGTAAGCATTACACGACGGATAATGGGTAGAATTTTTACAGTTTATTTTAAAACGGCTGTTTTAGGCAATTTCTTTTGGGTAATTTACTTCTCTTTATTATTTTTATCCGTTGATTTTGAGTAAAGTATAAAAGCTTATTTCATTCTAATTATTTTCTTTTATCACTCTCAAATTCAACTGTGTTATTTCATTCTCTCTCAAGCAAAAATCCTCTTTCTCTTCAAGCTTTTCTTCTCTAACAATGGCACCCGTAGTAAAGATCATGTCACAGACTGGGTTCATCTATGAGAAGAACAACTTCACTGCTTTGGTCAATAAGGGGATTCAGCAATCTGAAGACTATCATAAGATGATGGACTTCGTGAAAAACTGCAAGTTAAGTTTTGCAATGCTGGAATCACCCACAATTTATTGTGAAGTTGTTGAGGAGATGTGGACAACAACAATCTACAACTCTACTGACAAAACAATCACTCTGACCATCAAATGTAATGATTTCTGTATCAATAGTGTGTAATAAAAGCATGTTTCAAGATTCCTGATGATAATGTAACTGCACCACACACTGACACTGATATTGTCAATATGCTCAATTCCATTCATTATGCACTTCCTACTGCAAAACTAAGTGAAATTAGAAGACTAGGTCTTAGGAAGGAATGGAGTTACTTGTGTGATGTAGTAACTAAAGTCTTTTCTGGAAAAATCAGTAATTTTGATTCTGTGAACATTTCCATGCTTAACATGCTATACATGCTAGTTACAGAAAAATATTACAATTTACTATGCTAGATTTTTTATGCTTTTGGCTAACCATCTATGTCAAGAGATTGAACTTGAGAACCCAAACAACAAATTAGCTTGTTGGGTTCAAGAGAGAAGAATCATTGCAAACTTAAACAGAGCCAACCACCACAAGGATGTGCCAATGTTCTATTTTCCTGTAATGCTGACACCTCAGGTAAGTAAGGTAAGTTCATCCAGACCCTCAACTATTCCAATCTCTTCTATTTCTTTGACTTCAGGCTTAGCTATGGCAACTGTGACAATGACCAAACAGTTGCCTACCAAAGCTGCCAAAACAACTGCAATTTCTAAATCCAAATCAAAGAAAACCCCCTCTGGTATCTCTCAAAAGGTACCGGTTGAAAAACCTACCAAAGCTGCCAAAACAACTGCAATTTCTAAATCCAAATCAAAGAAAACCCCCTCTGGTATCTCTCAAAAGGTACCAGTTGAAAAATCTACCAAAGCCAAAGAGGGGAGTGTGAAGGAGGGTAAGATAGGTGAGGGAAGGGGTGAACATCAAAGAAACCCCAAGGATAAGGTTGGAGAGTTGAGTGAATCCCAGCCTAGCCATACTGCAGTTTCCCAACAAACTGTAGGGCTTAAAAAGGATAAAAGCTCACTTCTAGCTGCATCCTCCCAAAAGGATGTGGCTATTGAACAAAGCTCTCATCCAAGAGCACAGGCCAAGAGGGTTAGGGACACAAGCTCACACCAAACTTACACTAGAAAGAAGAAATCCAAAACATCTGGGGATGCACAGGGCACACACTTAGTGCAAACTGGTGCTAAAGACACAGTCCCTGCACCTTCTCAAATTCAGATTGATGTGGCTCCAATAAATGTGGAGTCACAGCCAAAATCTCTCATAATAGAAGCCACAGAAACACAATACTCACCAACTAACTCACTGGAAGTGGACATGATAAACACTTCAATTCCTGATTCCCCTTCTTTAACTCTGTTGGGGAAGCCAAAATCTAGTGCAAGTGAGCATCATCTTTTAGATGATTTGTTGGCTCACTTGCCAATTCTTTCTGATTCTATTGTGACATCTGTGCCTCAAATAACTTCAATCAACACAGAGTCAACAATAGTTTCTCTTCCTACCTCATTCATTTCTACTCTCTCGATGGATATTGCTCATCCGTCGAGTAGTGATTGTATCCCGACGGATAAGCTTAACAGCAGTTATCCGTCGGATAGCTTTACCACTCACCCGACGGATATCACTTATCCGTCGAGTGTCTCTGCACAACTTCAAACTTCAATAATTTCAAGTGCAGAAGATTTGGTGGTAATACAATCACTCTTAGGACTGAGAGAGGTGAGTGCATTGAGTGAGAGGCTGGGTTGCTCCCAGGCAAAAGGAGAGGAAAAGAGTAAATCTCAGCAATCCATTCATTAAGGATTGGCAAAAGTGAGTGAGAGGAGTCCCACCTTAGTAGGTGAAGGTGAGGGTGTGAGGGTGGGGAGCCAGGGTGAGACCCTGATGCAACAAAAGAGAGAATATGAGAGAAAGGCAGGTACTGGAGAAATAAGGATGGAACCAGCCATTGCTAGTGAGTCAATGATTGTGGATGATGCTGAAAAGGAAAGACAATTTCAGCAACATTACAAAGCTGTAATTGATAACATTTTCTTGGATGCTGAAATTTTTACTCACCCTGTTTCAGCCTATCAACTGTTGGCTGCTCAGGGCAATGTGGAGGTAGAGCAGACTTTGAATTTAGTGCACACCACAGAATCTCTTCAAAGAGATAAAGCTGCTGTGAACAGAATGCCTTCTCAAGTTGGAGAGCCATCTGAAGAATTTGGAGTAAATTATGATGATGATGACTCTGGTTTTTTGGATGGAAGCATGAAATTAGGGGGAGCTGAAGGCCCAAGTTCTGCTTTCAGTTTACCTAAATGGGCATGGGCAAAGGAATTTTCACCAGGGCAATTTGAGGTGTCTTTGGTAAAACAAGTAATAGCTATTCAGCAGGCCCTTCAGGAAGCTTCAGATGCTGGTACCAAGGCTGTTCTTCAAGCTCACCTAGACTATTTACATTTAATGAAGATCCAACACTCAAGATAGAATCTCAGTGTGGATGAATTGAAAAAGGAGATAGCTGACTTAAAGACATATAACTCTGAGAAGCTGGATTCAATAATGCCATATGGTACCATGCATGATCTATTACTAAGATTGAGGAGAGAATCAGATTCTGACAAGAAAATAGCCAAGCTGGAGAACAGAGTTCAGGTTATTGAGAATTCAGTGGCTCTACTTCTTCAAAATCAACAGACTCAGACAAATCTTCTAATGCAACTGGCTAAAGCACAAGGCCTAACTCCTCCACTTGATGATAACAAAAAGGGGGAGAGAGAATCAAGTAAGGGGGAGAAAGGACCAACTGAGGGGGAGAAACTTCTAGTTCAAATCAGCAAAGTAATTGTACCTTCAATTACTATCTCCAAGCCACCAGTTGCAGATGGTATAGATCTTATAAATGTAGCAGCAGCAAATTTGAAAGATGCTGATAAAGGAGAGTTGACTCTGATCAACTGGAAAAAGATTGATGAGGAAATACAGAAAAAGTTTCAATTAGTCAAGGAACCAGATCAGTCAGCCATCCATCACTCTCATGTCAAGCCAATCAATGTGAATGAGATGAGCATGAACTATCTGGAGAAAGGACAATCTTCCTGCATCAAGACTACAAAGGATGAGATAATTCTTAAACCAAGGGCAAACTATCCAAAGTTATCTTTGAAGAACCTTATGGATTCTGTGTATGAGACACCCAAGCCTGATGAAAAGAAGCTTCTGTTAAGATCTATTCTCCTCTACAAAGATCCAGCTGATTCAGCCTCAAGAAAGAGAATTACAAAGATATTCAGAAATGGGAAGGAAATTTGTGTGGTAGCTGGACATCCACAATTTATTCATGCAAAGGAAGAAGAAAAAGCCAGATTGAAGCAGGAAAAGAGGCAAGCTACTCTAGATGCAAAGAAGTCTAAACAAAAGAAAGAACAGTTTGTTATCTTGGCCAAGCTACAGGCTGTGAATTCTTCTCAACAAATTCCCTCTCAACCATCTCAAGCTATTGAATCAGAGAAGAAGATTGAAAACAGAAGAAATCCCCAAGAAAGAAAGAACTGGCTAAAAGAACAAAAAGAAAGTTGGATGTTGTTGACAAGGAATTGGAAGATCAATTTCCAAAGGAATCCACTCAAGCTGAAACTCAAGCATCAAAGCCCTCTGTGGTGTTTGAAGACATAAGGGTGGTGGACCCCTACAGGAACATACATGGAGAGACTATTGTGCCAAAGGATGAACCAATAGAGTGGGATAAATTACCAATTCCTGACTTCAACTTGCCAATTCTTACTAAGCCAAGAAGGACAAAATCAAGGGCAGTCAAGAAAGTGAAGCTGTCACCTCTCAAATCCAAGTCAGCAGTCAAAGCTCAACCCAAGGTCAACAGGGGAGACTACTTGTACTTGTGTAACATCAAAGAATTCTCAGATCTAAACCTTTATCTGGAAGAGCTGGATGAGGTAAGGGCAATTGATGCATACAGAAACCTACCTGAAAGGTTGGTGTTCAAGTACAAAGGGGGAAGGAAGATCCAGTGGCCTCTTCACAGGATACTTCAAGAAAGCCAAGCTGTGTTGATCAAAGTCTATTCATCCTTCAAAAAAAACTTTGGGTTCAATATAACTGCAAGAAGATTAGTATTGAAGAAGATTGAAGAGCTAAGGAGTGTTAGAGCCAAAGATGCACTACCCAAAACTCTTATCATCCCATACACAGGGAGAAGAGTGCATCTAAGGCCCTACTGGCTGATGGAATTCATGGATGACAAGGGTGTGAGAAGATTCTTCAGATTAGAAGACCAATTGAGTATCTCTAGCAATGAGACTCTCTTGGAAATGCAAGAAATGTTAGATCTCTCAGAATCTGATGAATTAGAATTCCACAGACAGCTCCAGAATCAAATTGAAGAAAACAACAGAAAGCTTGGAAGAAGATCCAGACCTTCAAGAATCTAGAAAAATCTGCTCAGACTAGAGGAGCATCTTGAACTGACTGTGAGCCAAACCTTGTACATTTTTTTTAAATTGAAGCACTTTCAGTTTTATCTACTTATCTTTAAAGATATATGTTTAGGATGTTTTGTGATCATCGAGTGTCTCTTAATTTATGGCTACAATTCCAGTAGACATAAATTGGGGGAGATTGTTATGAATATGTTGTGTACTTAATGATCACTTAAACAAAATGTCTAAGTAGATTTTACTTAGTGAAATAATGTAGCACTCGACGGATAAGAGTTTTAGTCCCGACGGATAACTCATTATAGTCTTGACGGATGATTAACTTATTATCCATCGAGTGAGTAGCTTATGTAATAATAAGTTTGTAGCACAGTGTTGTATGCACCTTTGTATAGAATCTGTAGTAGCATATAAGTCATGTTGACTTTAACTAGATTTGCAGAATAGGTTGATTAACTGTACAAAAGCAATGTCTTGTAATTCTGTATAAGTGAAATGAAGTCAAGTGCCAAAATGGCTACCAACGGATGATTAACAAAGCTTCGACGGATGACCAAAATAGCTACCAACGGATGCTTAACAAAGCTTCGACGGATGATCAAATGACTATCAACGGATATTTAACATAGCAGTCGACGGATGATCAATTAAGTCATCGACGAATAATCAATTAAGTCATCGACGGATGATCTGAAAGTTGACGGATGATCATATCAAGATTCAAACATCAGTTGAACAGTGAAAGCTGACACACAACCATTGAGTTGGATACAAGTACACTGTGGAAGCCCATTAACTAGGTAATAGAGGACAAAAAGCAGCAAAGATCAAGACTGTTAGATTTTATATTTGTTCAGTTCTTTTGACTTTGTAATCTTGGTAATATATAAACCAAGAGAGTAGCAAATAGAAAAATAACTGAGATAGCTAAGAAACAATAACAGAGAAATCTTTGTAAGCATTATCTTTAGCATTTCCTGTGTTCTTAGCAGTTCTATTTTTGTAAGCAGCTGTGAGCATTTCTGCACACAGAGTCCTCTCGATATATTAAATATATCTCTGGTGGAATTGTTTAAATCCACCAGAAAGTTTTTAAAGACTCTTGTTTTTAATTACTTATATTTTGATTCATTCAAGTTTACATTCCGCATTGTGCTAATCAAAACAAATATATCCATAATCGAGTTGAACATTTTTATTTCAAGAAAAAGGTTCAAGAATTCCATTCAACCCCCCTTCTGTAATTCTTGCTATATTGTTAAGGGACTAACAGTTGACATGGTCTCACTTTTAGCATATTGGGACAACAATATATATCTCTGAATGTGCATATAATGATAAACGTTAATTCAACAAATAAACATCCATGTACACAACCTTAAAACCTACTTATAAACAGAAAAGGATTATAGGAGTAACGAGTCGTCTTCATATCATAAATCCAAACCTCAGCAATAATGCACGAATTGTCAACTAAATGACGAATATGGAGGGAAAGCACAACAATTTGTAATAACAATGACTAAGTAAGAACACTGTCTAATATATATAGTAGAACATTGATCAACAAATGAACACCCATCTCATCTAGTTTGAAGGTGTAATTCAAAACAAACAAATTATCTAATTAATTAAAGTTTAATTTAATGAAACATGCTTGAGATTCAATGGACATACTTTTGTATCCAAACCAAGAATGAGCAAAATTTATGTTTCTAGTAATAAAAGGCAAAATAAGTAATTCATGTAATTTGAGGTGATTGAATAGCAACGGACTATCCATGAAGGCAAATGACATGCTAAAATCTTCTTATATATTGAAACACAATTTTTGGAATGGACGAAAAAAATAAAATAAATATTGATATTAAAGTTAAAATTATGCTTTGTACTTTGAAATTATGTGACTGTCTTTTTAAGCTCTAGAAAATCACGTTGTTTATAAATCTATTATATTAGATAAGGTCGTAAACACAATCTCCTAACAAAAAAGCGGAACACCTCAACACCTCCCAATTCAAATAGTAAAATAATAGCTCATAATTTATTGCACTAAAGTGACTCACAATAAGGTAAGTCTAGACAAATTAACGATCTCAACATCAAGCAACAAAAATAAAACTACCATTATTCAAAAAGTCCCGACATTACAAAACTTAATAGATCCAAAACTCGAACTCATCTTAGTCAATACCCCGGGCAGCTCCACCGAAGCCACCACCAGCATGGTAAGGCATAACAACAACTCGAGCCAGTTTTGATAGGCCATAATACAGTTCGGCCCAAATATGAACCCCAAGATGTTGCAATTCCAGAGTGCTGGTGGACCCAGGACGTTGTGACCCCAGAAAGCTATTGGACCTCAAGACATCTTGTCACTTCAGGATATTCCCTCCTATCATGACTCGCATGTTCCCACACTTGGGTCCAGGTGCCTCAACTCCAAAACCTTCCAACGATCAGAATCCAAGGTACCAACCCCTAAATCATAATTGGAAGCCTATAAAAGGTTCCCAAAAAAGGGGTTTGGGGTGACATTTAATATTCACACACACCTATACACACACCACATATATTTGAGTAATTCATATTTTACCTTTCTTCTCCAAAATCCCATATAATTCTCAAGCCGAAGGTTCCGCGGGGCCGCCACCCCACTCCGTTTTCTGTTTTGCAGGAGTCCAACCTACGGCTAAGCCTCTATTTTCTCACATCCCTGCATTAATAATGTCTAAATCCAGGTGGGCCTAGGAGAGAATCCAAGGTAAAATTTGGAGTTATCATCGGTGCTAGAGGGAGGGGTCAAACACCCAATTTTGTGGTGGTGATACTTTTATACGATCTACTCCGTCCAGGAACACAAAATCATTAATTTCAGTAAAATCCACACTCCGGGGTCAAAAACTAAAGTTTATTATTTCTTTTAAGTAAATCAAGGTACCCAACCTTGTACTTGTGAAGAACCAAAATTAAAAGGCTTTTCAAGTCACTCCGGAATCCAACCTACATCGCACTCCGGAATCCAAGGAGAATCGTAGCCCAAACTCAGGGGTCAAAAGATAAAGTTAAAAATTTTCTTCTAAGTAAATCAAGGTACCCAATCATAGACTTGTGAGGAACCAATATCAAAAGACTTTCCAAGTCACTCAGGAGTCCAACCTGCATCGCACTCCGAACTCCGGAGTCCAACGAGGATCACACTCCAGATTTCGGAGTCCAACGAGGATTGCACCCTAGACTCCGGGGTCCAAAAAAAAGTTCAAAAATTTCTTCGAAGTAAATCAAGATACCCAATCTTGTACTTGTGAAGAACCAATATCAAAAGGCTTTCCAAGTCACTCAGGAGTCCAACCTACTTCACTCTCCGAACTCCGGAGTCCAACGAGGATCGCACTCTAGATTCCGGAGTCCAACGATGATTGCACCCCAGACTTCGGGGTCAAAAAAATTAAAAAATAAATCTGGAAATTATATTCTAAGTAAATCAAGGTACCTCACCTTGGACTTGTGAAGAACCAAAATCAAAAGGCTTTCCCAGTCACTCCGGAGTCCAACCTACATCGCATTCCGGAATCCAATCCCACCCTAGACTCCAGGGTCAAAAAATAAAGTTAAAATATTTCTCTGAAGTAAATCAAGGTAACCAACCTTGAAATTTTGAAGAACCAATATCAAAAGGCTTTTCAAGTCACTCGGGAGTCCAACCTACATCGCACTCTGGACTCCGGAGTTTAACGAGGATCGCACTCCAGATTCTGGAGTGCAACGATGATTGCACCCCAGACTCCGGGGTGAAAACTAAAGTTTAAAATTTTCTTTTAAAAAGAACAAGGTACCCAACCTTAGAATTGTGAAGAACCAAAATCAGAACATTTTCCAAGACACTCTGGAGTCCAACCTACATCACACTCTAGAATCCAACGAGGATCGCACCCCAGACTCCGGGGTCAAAAAAAGTTAAAAATTTTATTCGAAGTAAATAAAGGTACCTAACCATGGACTTGTAAAGAACCAATATCAAAAGGCTTTTCAAGTCACTTAGGAGTCCAACCTACATCGCTCTCCAGACTCCGGAGTCCAACCAGGATCGCACTCCAGATTCCGAAGTCCGATGATGATTGCACCCCAGACTCCAAGGTCAAAAAGAATAAAAATATAGATAAAAATCTTCTTCTAAGTAAATCAAGGTACCTCGCCTTGGACTTGTGAAGAACCAAAATCAAAAGGCTTTCTCGGTCACTCCAGAGTCCAACCTATATCGCACTCCGGAATTCAACATGGATCGCACCCCAGACTCCGGGGTCAAAAAATAAAGTTAAAAATTTTATTCAAAGTAAATCAAGGTACCCAATCTTGGACTTGTGAAGAACCAATATCAAAAGGCTTTTCAAGTAACTCAGTAGTCCAACCTACATCGCTCTCCAGTCTGCGGAGTCCAACGAGGATCATACTCCTGATTCCGGAGTCCAACAATAATTGCATCCCTGACTCCGGGGTCAAAAAAATAAATAGTTGTAAATTTTCTTCTAAGTAAATCAAGGTACCCGTGCCTCACCTTGGACTTGTGGAGAACCAAAATCAAAGGGCTTTTCAAGTCACTCCAGAGTCCAATCTACATCGCACTCTGGAATTCAGCGAGGATCGCACCCCAGACTCCGGGGTCAAATATGAAAGTGAAAAAATTTGTTCGAAGTAAATCATGGTACCCAACCTCAAGGAATCCAACCTTAGACTTATGAGTCAACTCCGGAGTCCAATATACATTACACCCCGGAGTTTGGGGGCTACAAATCGAAGAGAAATCCAAAATTTTCCTTCTAAGTAAATCAAGGAAACAACAACAATTTCATCACTACTCCCCCATCCGGAAACCTGCATAAGGGAGTGGGAGGAAAATGACAGGCCATACTACAATTCGGTCCAAATATGACTCCAAAAGCCCAAGAGAAATGAGTACAGATTCAGTATGGACCATTTGACACCACATGGCAGTAGAACCCCGAACGTTGTGACTTTAGAGCGCTAGTGGACCCAGGACGTTGTGACCCCAGAAAGCTAGTGGACCCCAAGACCCCTTGTCACTTCAGGATATTCCCTCCTACCGTGGCTCGCATGTTCTCACACTTAGGTCCCCACAGGACGTCGCACACCAGGCACACCCCATCGCGCTCCAGGCCTACGCCAATCCCATTTCGGCACACTCCAATGATAGAGAGGACTTGGACACGTGTTCCAATCAGGGACGTCCAGGTTCCTCGACTCTAGAACCTTTCAACGATCAGGATCCAATGTACAAACCCTTAAATACTAATTGAAAGCCTATAAAAGGCTCCCAAAAAGGGGGTTTGGGGCGACATTCATTATTCACCTACACACCTACACACACCACATATATTTGAGTAATTCCTATTTTATCCTTCTTCTACAAAATTCCATCTCATTCTCACGTTAGAGGTGCCGCGGGGCCGCCACCCCCCTCTGGTTCTGTTTTGCAGGAGCCCCACCTAACTAAGCCTCTACTATCTCACATTCCTGCATTAATGGAGTCCGAATTTGGGTGGGCTTAGGAGAGGATACAGAGTAAAATTTGGAGTTATCATGTTCTACCTTAAGCACAATCCCTGAAAGATCACTCTTTGTTTTTTTTTATTTGTGTGCTTATTCCGCCGATAAATGAAATGGTGTTTTTTGGGTATTTTGAGTTTTGAAGATGACGCCTACATAATTATTTTATGTTCTTTTAAATTAATCACAACAAATATATTCCTCTTTTTTAAATACGTGACTTTTTTTTAAATAATTCCATCCTATGTAAAATATTTCATTTTCCAACGAGAAGATAAACAATGAAACTTTTTGAAATATATTTATCAAAATATGAAATAAAAACGAAAATTATTTTTAATTTTAAGGAGTTTAAATAAATATCGTAATTTCTCAATTTATGGAGTTTAAAATTGGGAAATAATTTAAAAGGTGATAACTTAAAAGAACATGACACCATAGTTTCACACGTCTTATCATAACTAGAGATTACCGGAGGGGAGAATTTAAATGACTAAATTTCTTACTTGTTTTGTATGGTCATTACATCTATAATATGTATAGAAATTTATTTACTAGCTAATACATAGTAAAGTTCCATACTGCCCTCATTTCTTAATATTCCCCCTCAAACTAAGGAGCGGGAATACCGTGAAACTTCTAAGTTAAAGATAATAAATTGATGATGCTTCTAAATGATACAAACATCCCATTATGTGGTATAATAAATACAGAAAATATGATCATGTCTTCTTTTCTTGAATCTTCATCGATCACTTCATTCCTTCACCACTTACATCTGCTTCCAAATGCACTTCAAGGCTCACTTCCTACCTTAACCGAATATGATAGAATTCTAAATGGAGAATCGAAACTTCTAAACTCCTGACTTTGCTTGCTATTAAAGGATCCTGACTTTGATTGCCATTAGAGGTATCCTAACTTTGCTTGCCATTAGAGGGCCGCCTTAACTTCATTTAAGTCATGACTTTGTTTGCCATTAAAGGGTCCTGGATTTGATCGCCATTAGAGAAATCATGTATTTACTTATCATTAGAGGACAATTTCTCATAGAGCTCAACAATATCAGCCAAATTGACGTTATGCAAGCTCTACTATAAATGATCACATATCTCAAAATAAGCACGAGTACTCAATCACTTTAATTGAGTGACCTATCGGCTTCAACAACCCATAAAAGAGCACAAACCACAAAGAGAACAAGCTTATTAAGGAGCAACCAACAAATTCTGATGAAGTTGACACATAAAAAGGGCACCTGAAGGAGCAACCACAAATGGAGCTTCATCTGTTTATCTTTGTTGACTGTTACACAAATGAAATCTCAGCTTCCTCTTCTTCCAGTTCACTTTTAGGAGAACTGTAACCTTAATTTTTTCCCATTCATTTTTGTAAATTAAAATTGGCCAATCGTATAAGTGTTGATCTTTGCTGGTACTTAAAGTTCACTAACATTAATGTACACATCTACTATAAATGTCCCAGGCCTGTAGAATGTCAAAGCAATGAGGCATTTACCTAACTGGTAACATCAGTAAAGTGGATGACTCCAGCTGTCTGGTTACCCGCATCATTTTCAATAACATCAACTATGGATGAAGAATTAACTACTATAGTTTCACTAAAATTTTCTGCATCCACAGTCATTTCAATTATTTCTGAACGAAGTTCTTGTAACTCTCTGGCCTCCGCTACTTCAACATTCGGATCCAAGCATTATTACTATCCCATTACCTTGTTGGTTTCCCAGTGACGCAGATGTCTGAGCATGTTGAGCTTTATTGTTGATTCTAACTCCCATAATTTTGCTGCTTCTACCCATTTCATCTACCCTGGAATCGAACTCATCACAAAGATAAATATTATTTGCTACTTCAATGAAAGTAAGAGCTTTCTCCTTTATAGAAACGTGATTCGATTTATTCCAAATTGAGAAGTATCATCCAAGAGTTTTTGACTTCAATCGGATCTTATGTTTCATTGTGTATTGAGGCAATCACTCCATCCACACCTCGGTGAACATATCCTCCTCCAAGAACTGTTTCTGAATTATCAATATTTCAGGCCTAGTTACAAGTTGATTTCCTTCCTAATCAGCGTATATATTATGTGTTTGTCAATTATTTTGTATCACATCGTCGTGCAAAACTATCATGTCTCTTGCACGAGGAGTGGCCTTGTGGCGTTTGAGATATGGAAGGCCTTGCTCTAGAGTTTCCTTTACCATCAAAGCGAAAGATTTTCTTCCAACGATATAAGATAACAAATCATCATCGCCAAGAACATAACTTGGAGATGTTACATAACGGGCTACGAATGAAGAGTTAACTTAATTGAAACTCTGCATTTTTAATGAACTTTTAGAAGAAAACTTTGCTTTTTCCCCTAAATAGTTACATTCACATCATTACCCCCGTCATTCTGCTTACATATTCGGGAAGAAGAAGCCACTATTGACACATTGTTACGCACATCGACCAATGATATGGACAACAACTTCTTCGGGGCTAGGAAAGTCAGAACAAATCGAACTGTTTATACATTCTAATTGATTGTCTAATGTATTTTTATTCTCCACTCTATCATTTAATTTGTTATATAGAACCAGTAGCCTACATGGTTTCCCTCTGTAAATTATTGTGACCCATCATGTTCACAACATTATTCACATCGTACACTAGTGGGTAATTTAACAGTCAACTCCCTTTTCTTAAGCTACCTAATAAACGGTGTTTTGAGGATTACTCATATTACAAGCAGTTCCGGTTGTTCCAAGAAACCATTATTTGTCCCCAAAACAAACAAGAGGATGTGACTTTCTCTTGGATTCATCGTTCAATACAACATCAATCGCGCGTTGCCTCGCAACAACAACACCATTTTTATTCCCAAAATCAAAACTCACAATAACAAATGCTCCTTTTTTCACAACAACCTCTTCACTTACAACACCAACTTCACATTCATCAACACCAACAATATCACTAATCACATTCTCATCAATATCCTTTTTTTCACACATTTCATCAAATATATTGTGGTCATCACTAAAAAAATTCAATTTTATAAACTTCTTCACCGACTAAAGGGTGAAATTCGAGTTTTGGAGGAAGAAAAGCCACATATTTTGGTGTGTTAGAGTGGAATACCCGAAAGTAGAAAAAAATTTTAAAGGTACTAGTAAAGAGTTTTGATTTTCTTGAAACTACAATAAATTTGAATAAAAAAAATATGAAAACAGGGTTTTAGCAACATTTAAATCGAGATGTTTAATTCAGCCCCCAATTTAAGAAGACTCCGATATCATGATAATTTTATAAAGAAAAGAACTTAACATCATTGTTATACAAATCTGAACATAGCTGGAGAGAACCGAAAAGGAAAATTTAGGGCCCGTTTGGGGTTTCTTAAAAAATGTAACTTATGACTTAAAGTTGAAAAGTGTCATATAAGTAATATGAACATTGTAACTTATAAGTTATTTAAGTGTTTAGATAATTTTACATATAAGTTACTTATGAGTCGATAATGTGTTTGGTAAATAATAACTTATAAGTTATAATTATTTTTTTGAAACAAAATTAAAATATAAATTACAAATTCCATGAATGAATAATAATTTTAATACATGAATATAAAATTAAAAATAGAATGTTTAATAACCTTGAGATAAAACTATATAATACGCTCTCCGTCCGTCCCTTTTTAGTAGTCACATTTGTAAAAAAAAACATAAATATTAAGAAAAAATAAATTATATAGATGGTCAGGCTAAAAATTCAAAACTAAATATAATTAGATTTATTTTGTTTGATCGGTTTAATGGTATCAAGTTAAAACAAACTATATGATTAAAATGGGCTAAAAAAATAACTAATCGTCATTTAAAAATTTCAAATAAACACATTTTATATTTTAATATTTTCGACAAATTAAATTTGGAAAATCACCTAATATTATAAATATTTTGTATATCGCACGAGTTTTAAGTTAATATAAATTAAATAAAAAAATAAAAAAAATGCAAGTTGTAAAGAAAATGGAGAATGAAAATGAGAATGTTAAAATTTCCTAACATTCTCATTTAGGCTCTAAAATGATCATATATGACCTATAAATGAAATTGCTAAACATGTATATAAAAATGATATGGGCTTAATATGTAAACGGGCTCCAGAATGAGTGCCCCAAACAGGCACTTAAATGACCATATTTCATACTTATTTTGTTTGTTCATTTATATCCTTAGTATGTATAGAAATTTATCTACTAGCTAGTACATTATAAAGGTCCATACTACCCTTATTCATTAATAAAAGAAATATCTATTTCTTTTAGCTAACTGAAAATGCATTATATTAACTCGTCGATGGCATTTTTATATCATAATTATTTCATTAGGATCAAGTTAGAAAATATTATCTTTAAATTTGGACACTGTCCAATATAAAATATTTGCAACTTTATCAGTTTACATTGAAAACATATATTTTTCGAAACAAAATCAAATAGAGGTAAAATTTATCTTATCGAGCATCGATTTGATTAATAATTTTAGCACGTGTAAATGTATATTAGACTTTAGGTGAAAATTGTAAAGAGTCTTCCTTATCATTAGGGATGAGTGTGATTCGATTTGGTTCAGTTTTTGATCCAAAATCAAACCGTAATCAAAATTATTCGGTTTTAAAAATTAAAAATCAAAATCGAACTAAACACCGTTGATGCAATTTCAATTTTTAAATTCAGTTCCGGTTTAAAATGGTGCGATTTCAATTTTAAAACCAAACTAAACTAAATTATATTTTTTCAGTTCAGAATCAGCTACTAATGTTGTAAATTTATAATGCATCATATACCTATATACCTGATACATGTCTTTTTATTTCATTGAAATTGTATTAAGACAGAGCAACACAACTATTTTTATGCCTTTTGTACAGGTTTTTTTGAAGACTTGTATCTGCCGTAGCCCGTAGTTATAATAGATGTTAGCAAGGCATGTCCTATTAGCATTACTAGCAAGTAGGATAAAAGCATCTAAGGTTGTCTACCGAGATTGCCAACTAAAATGTATATTACTCAAAAAATCATAAATGGACCACATGGGCAACCTTTAAAGTTGCTTAACTATTGGAGCAAAATTTTAATAAATGTTGCCAAGAGTGACAAGGATGTGAGAGAAAATTAAAAAATAATATATTTAATGATTTGTCATGATTTGACAACTTTGTTAGAGATTGGAGACTAGTCAATGTGCCCGCTACGCTATGGCATCATAAAATACAATAAAATTTTATGTATAATGACTATAATAACCGGATAGTTTGTGAGGTATTCAATTAAATATAATAACTCTAAAAGCTTTAAAGTTGTTTTACATTAAAAAAATTCATATTAGGCACAATATTTATCATTAACATTTACTGATAAATATTTATCTTAAGAAATGTGCACTGCAATTTTATCGTTAAAAGTTATTCATAAAAGTGTTCTTACATTTAAAATTTAATGCTATGTGAACCGATGAAATATTTATAGATATACTCTTTTCACCCGTTTTTGCATATCATATTTGACTTTTCGTAGTCAAATTGATCAAATTTCGACCAACTACTAAAACTTATTTATTAATTATTTTAAAAATGGGAAACTACATAATAAAATAGGCTGGTTGTAATTTTCAATAATATAATTTTTGAAACTCATAATATTGTGGAGCATAAAAGTGGAGGGATTTTTAAAGTTTTAATTTTTAATTGGCATTACGAAGAAATCGATTATGATGTTGATCATGGAATTAAAGTTGAAATCTCTAATCAATACGCCCTATGTCTCATTAATTTATATGTGAATAATTTGGGAAAGTAGATTAAGAAAAAATATAATTAAACGGGAAAATAGGAAAAGTGGGTAAATGGTGGGATTAATAATATTTAATATTTAATTATAAAATGAGTGTATTTTAAAAAAGTAATTAATATAATTGTGTATAGTTTTTTTAAAAAATATAATTGTATATAATTAATTATTATATTATAAAATTTTGCTAATTTGATAATTTCGAAATATATTGAATTAGAAAAATATCTAAAAAAATAATGTGTATAAAATTGAATAAAAGGGAAAAAAATATTACTAAGAAATGATTATGATGCGACAATGGAATAAGTAATGACTTATTTCTTGTCGTTCATAATTCGATTGTCGCTCACCCGATTTGTTTGTTAGGACATATATCGGTAAGGCATATAAGTTTAACTATACAAAAAAAACTATTGTCAATGTAATGTCTTATTTTCAGATTTGGGTACTGGAAAATGTTTTGACGCTATAATGACTATTATAATTATGGCTCCACCCTTGCATTTATAAATTAATATTTTATTCCTATTATTTAAATTCTTTGCAAAATGTAAATATTCTTACCTTTATTTTCTAACTTGGGAACAAAATATTTTTATAAAAAGCTGAAAACCAAATTTTTATTGATATCATTATATTACCAACTATAAAAAATATATTTTATCTTTACTAAGTAACTAAGTATAAAAGAATAATAACTAAGTAACTATTAGTACTTTCTAACATGTGCTACAATTTGTACTGAACAATATAATTTTTCTCGTATAATATTTTTTTTGTGATAAAAGGAGAAAATATGAAATCATATTTATTAGGCGTATTATATCACGTAATAGTCAAAATTACTACAAAAAATTCATACCCACTAAAAGGAGAAAATATGAAATCGTATTTATTAGGCGTATTGTATCATGTAATAGTCAAAATCACTAAAAAAATTCATACCCACTTAAAACACATTAACACTTAAAAATTATTGTCACGAGATGAAATAAATATTCATTTTCTCGAATCATCATCTTGCTTCTTCATTTTTCAAATAATATATATTAAAATTAACATCACATAATTAATATTTACCTTTAAGGCAAAATAGTATTTACTTTAAACTAATTAATATCTACTTTTCTATAAAATTAAAACTCACATTAGTAAATTAAATTTAAACTAATTCTAAATTTATTCATGGAAACATTTGGCAAAGAAAGATCATTGCAAATAATCACAATGTTTGAAAATAAAGTTTTTTGTTTTAGTTTTGAGAAGAACCGACACAAACTTACAAATATTTAAATTTAGATTAAAATACTACAATTCAATCATTAATCACTAAAAATAAAATGTGCCTAGAAAGAATAGCTGGAATTTTCCCAAATATTAAAGTGGTCGGCCATGAGTTTCAAAATAGGGTACCACCAGTTAGATTTATAATTTGGTTGAACTGCAATAAAGTTGTTGAAGATCCTATCATTTTTATAATATTTTTTGTTTGATAATCAGCCATAATATTAAAAAAGAAACTGGACAGCACCCGGAGAACATCATGTTGCTATAAGGGGAAAAGAACATCAATTGATGTGACGCCCTCCAAACCGGGGTCTAGATTTGGGGGTCACTTGCCACTAAACTATAATAAAATAATCACAGCGGAATAATATAATAAATATGACTCCTTTACCTGCACTGGATCGATCACAGGTTATAGTATGAAATAGACACTAATACAAACCAACTGTTATTACAAACCATAAGTCTAATTAGTTTTACCATTTATTCAAATTTTATTACAAACCTCTAGACTATCCAAGCGTCCCAAAACAGTCTACCAGGAAAACACACCAACTATCTACAAGCACTCGACTTCTGATCAAACCTGGATCTCAAGCCTATTCTGGCTTAGCTGAAAGATTAGATTGATAAACAAGTATGAGCGAAATGATGCTCAACAAGTAATATAGAGTTTGTAAGTGAACAACAATAACAATATCTGAGTAAAATCAGAAGCTGATATAAACTTTAAAGTTTAAGCGACTGTTTAATAAAATAAAAGTATGCACTATGTTGTTCCTGATGATCAGTCATGAAACAACACCGGTATCCCGCAGCCATACCGTAAATATAGGCATCGATATCCCGCAGCCATACCGTACCAATTGGATATCCATGAAGAAGGCATATATTCGCCTAGCAAGATATTACACTTTCGTATAATAACTCACGCTGGACCGGTGCCTCGGCCTCTTATGCTAACCAAGAATCAATTCACAAAACAATTTGTGATTAAAGGAGTCGGATCAATAACTTCCTTATCTATTCAACTCCCCATGTCACATGGTCCGGAGTTATCTCACCAAGTAATGGCGAAATGACTAGAACAATTAGTTATTCGCTAATCTCAATTCAAAATTCCACTATATAGAGTATATCTGGATAGTATAGTTATTCACTATCTATCGAATCAAAAGATTGGTTCTATAAGAATGATTGCTAGAATACGAGAATGTCAATAAATATAGGAATATTGATATTCAATATGCTATCAGAGTATTTATAAACAGTTCTTATATTTAAATATGTAAAACGATAAGCTATTCTGAATTTAGAATAGGGGAGAATACTTGCCTGGTATGCTCAATAACTTTTCACTAAAACCCTGGCTTATAACTGCTGGCTATCAACTTCGTCCAGCACTTGACCACACTCTTTGCTACTCGATTCTATAAACAAAAGAACTATCTTAATTGACAGAACCAAACTCAATCGACGTAACTATACGTCTTGACATCTACCCGATCGTTCATAACTAGCATGGCATTTTAAAACTATAACAGATAGCATATATATCACGTAACACGTAATCATGGCATTCGTATAACACGTAATCACATATTTCATGTAATACATAAGTCAGATCATTAAAAGATACGTCCTAGGGCGTTCAACATTAAAATTAGATCAATATTAGCAATTGCCGATCAAATACCGACTCAAACGGATACACAAATCAAATGACATTGCAATACAAAAGAAATTAGGTCTCAAAAGTATTTTTATTGGAAGCGCAATATTTTTCTGAGTCTGTACGCGTTCGTTTCGTATTAAACGGACAAACAATTTAATTATTATGAATAAAATAAGAATGAATCAATTAATCATAACATTTGTTGATATTTAAATATATTTTTAAAAGCTTAAAAATAATTTTTAGGAATTATTTGAATTAATTATAAATAATTATATTTTATTTAACTATTTATAAATAAAATTAATTAATTAAATGAATTAATTAATTAATTAAATTAATAAACAATTAATTAAAATAAATTATAAATAATTAAATCAAATTTGGATTTTTAAAAATAATAATAGAAAATAGTTTTTGGAATTTAAAATAATTCAGTTAATTAATTAAAATAATTAACTAAATTAATTTAGAATTTAAAAACAATTTTTAGGATTTTAAACTAAATTTTGAATTAATTTTAAAATAAAATCTGCATAAACAAATTTTAGAATTGGAATTGGGTATTTGGGAATCAAAACCGGGTCATGAGCCGAGTTGAAGTCGGGTCACGAAGAACGAAATCGGGTCATTAAGAACCCTACCGGAGAATCACCAGATTCCGGCGACGGCCAGGAATCCGGCGAAGCTCCGACGAGGTTCAAAACGACCCCGATCGATACCATTTCTTCGATTTTGTGCATCAATTTCATTTCCACAACATCCAAAACTTCAAACAACACCACAACAATCAGAATCAACAACATATAATCAGTTTCCGACGAATCGACGAACGGAAACGGCGATTTTCCGGCCAACCTCTGATTCTGTCAAATCCACAACCAAATTCAACGATTCTTATATGAAATTAAAGATTGTAATCCTACCAATCTAATACAGTAATTCATAACATCAATTCATAAACGATATAGTCTGAAATTCGACAGAAAGAAACACAAAAATTAAACAAAACGACGAACGTCGATTTTGCGAAATACAGAACCTTGATCGACGATCTTGGTGTCAAAATGACGAGCAGGAAACAAGCTTTGATCGGGTATAAAGATCGTAAAAAAAAACGGATTAGAAACTAGGTTCAATCGATCGATTTTGTGCCAGAGCGAACCCTAAACCCCCAAATTCGATTTTTCTGATTTTATAATATTTTCTGTTAATTCTGAAAATAAAATAAATAAAATCTGGTATTTATATTAACAGAAAATAAATACCCCCAAAATCAAATAAGGGTGTTTTTATCCCTAAATTACAATAATTAAGCCCCAAAATAATAATTACGGGGAATAATTTTAAAAATGATAAAATACAAAATTAATGTCAAAATTTCCCAAAAATTGCGAATAATTCAAAAATACAAAAATAAAGGGTATTTGAAATACGAATAATTTTATAAAAATAAAAACATCGATTTTGTGGGGTTTGACGTCCCGGTGGGGTCCCGGTCCGTTGATTTTTGAAAAATGGAAACGATCCCTAAATTACCAGAAAATCCCGAAAACACGTAAAATACATTCAAACACTTATATCTTGAAATAAAACGAGTACCTTAATAAAGACGCTAATATATACGCGTCCCGATTGCAGATAGGTTCAGATAATTGCAGTTTTAAACACCTTTTAATCAATCGAAAAAATTTCTGGTCCGCACAAAAACACACATAACAGCTATAACATCTCATATCATGGAAATAATTACTCTAAATTTATAAAACACTTAATATTCATTTATTTAACATATAATATTCACATAATTTTCCCGGTTATTACAATTGAGATTATTCAAGCTGCATTCTCTTCCACATAAACATTTCCATGAGCACTTCTTCTATGTGCATGAGATTGGAGTTTTGACACCCATCCCCCCTTAAAATATTTTGGATAGTTAATTTTAGGGAGCAAGCAAACTAAAAAGTTTTTCAAAATCGCCAATGAATGCAATATTCATATATTCTTCACACATTAGCCATCAAAGACTTGTTCCTCCAAGTCCATTAAACCTTTGAGGTTACCATCTAGAATTTACATCACTTCTTGAGGCATTAAACCATCATTATTAAACACACAGGTGATAATTTACATTTCCTTTTGTCATAGAGCTGAGCAAATTCCTTCCTGGGGACCGTATGATTGGAAGATATTGTTAAACTGAAAGTTTTGATTGATTTAAAACACAATATAACCTCCCGCAGAATTTGCATACATATTTTGAGTTTGAGAAAACTCATTTTCTGTATATTCTGGAAGATTAACAAACTGATTCACTCATTTTCTGTATCTAGGAGATTAACAAACTGGTTCACTTCAGATGATATGGAGATGGAGGAGTAGATATCTGGCCTTCTCTTATGTTAAGAACCATTTCAGTTGCAACTAACCTCATGTCCAGATTCAAGCATTCTTGCAAAGTTGGAAAGACAACAGAGATGGAAGCAAAAGAGATGTAACTCTATTCATGCCTTCATTTCTCAACATGAGAGGAGTACGGTTCAAATCTGTAGGGCAAACGAAACTCTCAGCACTGTGGTAACTTAAAAATATCATAATTTTTAAATTTGAATTAGGCTGGTGTCACACTTTAAATAAAACTATTCCACGAAACTCTACACAATATATCCAAAAAGAGACAAACAAAGAGACATTTAAAATATAAAAAAATAATCAAAGAAATATTTCTTACTCCTGAATAATAAACTTAAGCCTCGGAAATATCCAGGTGACCTGCCTTAAATAAAACTACTCCACGAAACTCCACACAAGAAATCCAAAAAGGGACGAACAAAGAGACCCTTAAAATATAAAATTAATCAAGGAAATGTTTCTTACTCTTGAAAACAACAAACTTAAGCATTAGAAATATTCATGTGACAGTTTAAATAAAACTATTCCAAAAAACTTCACACAAGAAACCCAAAAAGAAACCTTTAAAAATATTTGTAAGTTGCATGCTGTGAATTGTGAAGGTGTAATGAAAGGTAAATAATGCAACACCAATTTCAAAACACAAACTAAGAATTACCTTATGACCATCAACATAACTTTGTACCGGCTGTGATATTTTTACAGCAAGATGGAAGCCTCATATAAGAAAACCTTGGCAAACCCAACTAATTCTGGAGAGTTCGGAAAAGTAACAACATGACTATTTTATGGAAATCATCTGGAAATATAGGTGAAGGGTGTCACGGGAGAAGGAGAAACCACTGTAATTCATCAATTTAGAATATAAAAATTAAACAAAGAAACATTTACTGGAAAGTTTAGGCAGCACATATGTTATTTCTAGAGTGAAGTTTAGTTAAATAACAAACATGCACCTCTTCAGATGAATTCATTCCTTTAACATTAACAAAGTTGGGTGTACTAAATAAATCAATCTTCCTCAATTTTCCGGGGTGTGTACCTATATAAAGAAAGTTACAAATACTAAACTACATCCGGTCCATATAAAAATAATAATAAATGTAAGCGAATTATTACAAAGTTAAAAAAAATACCAAATTCTGATTGAATAGTGACTTTTTGTAGCCTAAGATGACCGTAGTTTGTCTGAAAATAAAATTCGGATAATTTGTTAGCAGTAGAAGCAGTTAGGAAATTGGCTTTAACGATGATGATTTCACAGAAATACCTCTTTCATTTGAGGAGATGGAGCAAAGCAAACTTCAGCTTTCGTCTTCTTCTACTATTTGACTATCTGAATATAAAAAAGCTTTATAATTCAAATTTGAATTCTAAATTACAACAGTTTCTTAAAGCAGTGGCTACAATTAAGAAATGTCCAATTTGAAGTATTGTATTGTCATTGTTTGGTTGTGTTAGGTAGTTAAATATACATGAGTACTTCACACTTTAAGGAGAGTGAGGTACACGTACAGATCTTTGGTTGTGGACTTGCTGAAAGATCTCTGATTATCAAGATTGATAATTTTAGGCTTAGTGTTTTTTAAATAAGATCATTAGCCTATTTTTCATGCTCGCAAGGACTCACCTGCTTCTTGACATCTTCAAACATGGTAGTGGATAGTGGTGCGATACCTACATTCCTAGAACTTGGCCCATCTTTCGTAAGTGTTGATGCTTCATCTCTAATTGTCCACCAATCATTATCACATGTATGGCTATAGTGGATCTTGCCGTTGGCTTGGAAAATTAGCCTAATAAAATGGCCATCATTACATATTCAAATTACAACATCTTAATTGTAAAGCTCATTTTATTCATCATTCGTCAACTATAAATCATTATCAAACTTCATGATAATAATAATAATATAATACTTACTATAAATATTAATTCAAAAACCTCATATCTTTGCAAAAATATTAGAAGTGTCAATGCGCATATACTAATAGATTATAGAGAGATTTAAGGATATACGGGGCTAGAAAACATGAGTACATTCTCTTTTGGTGGCAATTCTGGACATCCGAGACATACCGACCATTCTTTTACTGGTTTGAAATCATAAAATTTCTTCAAGTGTCAATTCGAATATGTAAGGTACTTGTAAAAATTAAACAAAATAGATACACATCATTGAAATACTATATCAAATGTTAGATGACATATAAATCTAAGAGTTCATAATATTATCCATCTGAGAACAAAAATTACTAAAATCTAATTTTAGATGTCAATGAACTCATCGAGACATTATATCAAACAGTGAATGACATATAACCTCAAAGCTATTGAAAATCAACCATTCTACTTGCAATCAACTAAAACTGAATTCACTTGTTAAGTAAAATTGCAAACTAAACAAAATTAGGTATCACCATGTATTATAATCAAAAAATGAAATACAATTCAGAGAAGATACCTGAAATAAAATTAAATTATCACCGAAATGAAATATCTGCAAGAAGGATTAGAAAAATAATTAGATCTGTCAACAATTCCAATTAAAAAAGAGAATATGAATGAATATATAAGACAATACTCAGATGCCTAAAAAGAGAACTGAGAAGAGAGACGGTGTTGAAAGAGTATTTGAAATTTGAATTTTGAATATCCTGTAGTTGAAATTTTGATAATTGTGCAAAGATTGTCTGGTAAGCTTTTTAAGATTTGAAAATATAAGCACGTGGGTCTTTTGTTTTGTTTGAATAATCAGGTTCACTTTTTAATGGCATTTTTAGTAATTAAGTGTGAAGAGTTAGGGTATGGGGTGTAAAAGACCATGCATTTTGTGGATTTAAGATTTATTATATAATATAGAATATATAGATGCTCTAAGAGCATCTTCGATATGAGATTGCCAAACTTATGTGCCACGGCATCCTTGGTTGCCTACTTATTGGAGTTGGGAGGTTGCCTATGCCAAAATTTGGCAACCCCCTGACAACTTCTTAAATTAACAAAAAGTCATAAAAAACATCTAAAGTGTATATTATTCAACCCACTTTTATATTGAATTAAATATAAAATTAATTTAGAGGGATCACATGGGCAATCTTTAAAGTTGGTTAACTATTGGAGCAAAATTTTAATAAATGTTATCAAGAGTGATATGAATGTGAGAGAAAATTAAAAAATAATATATTTAATGATTTATCATGGTTTGACAATTTTGTTAACAACCTTATTGGAGATGCTCTAATCGGCCTAATTATCTTTGAGATTCTATACAACAAATTAAACTCCTAATAATGGGCTACTGCCGATGCCTTTAAATTCAAGTTGGGCCTCACATGAAATACTTGTAAGTTGTAATTGACCAACTTTTAGACAATCTACTGATTTCAATTAAAAATATTATTGTTCTTAAATATATAATATAAAAATTATATATAATTAATTTAATTCAGTTCAATTTATATTCAATTTTAAAAAAATTAAAATTAAACAGTAATTATATTATCGATTCAGTTTTTATTCGATTTGGTTATTAATTAATTCAATTTATCCAATTTTTTTCAATTTCAATTTCGGGTTTCGGTTCAATTTTGCTCAATTTTATCATTATCATTCTGATAGAAGTGGCAGTACGGGTCGGGTCAAATGCGTATCTATTGAATCAAGTAGCTCTCTAGTTACCAAATCGTACAATCCCAATCACCTGAGCAGCTCAACAAATCAAAGCTTCTTTACTGGTATGTCATCTTCATCATCATACTCTAAACTTCATTAAAGTAGCAGAATTCTGTTTCCAGGAATGTTTTATATACTTTGTTAGTAATTGCTTACTTTGTTCATTTAAATATATACAAACACTTCAAATTTAAAATTAATTTACATGCTAACTATTAACTTGTGATTTGTATTATGTATCCAGACTCGAAGTTGTAGCTATGTAGAATTATATCATCTACTAATTGTGTGGGACTGTCTTTTTTAACTTAACATCAATAATTGATAGGATTTCGAAAATTAATGTAAATGGTTTGACCTGCTACATTATAACTAGAAGTTCCAATTTGGCAAATATCAAACTTAGGAACGTAATTACAGAAGAATGATTATTCATGAAATTGCATACTTGTATATTTATTATTGTTTAAACTAGTGGCCACATGCCAGATTTTGGAAACATTGTAGGTTAAATGTGTTGTTTTCGTATACCGTATACCACACTCCACGCATATTGGACGTAACGACTAACTCAAGAACTAAAAGCATAATGTCTGGGCATTACAAATATGTTACACGACTTGAGCTGGAACCACAGGATAAACCTTTTAAACGGTATATTTTTGCAGCAAGTGCTGCCCGCACTAGTTAAAGGTGCACAAGAAAGTCAATGCAGGGAAGTAAACTTACCCAGTTTCCATAGCATCATCATGGTCTATGGAAAGCCCTCTGTACTGTAGCGAAGTAGATTGATTCCCGCTCAAGTCTTTTATTGGTTTGGAAGGATGTCACTTTCAATCATAAGCGAGAACGTTAATCTATGACCAATTTCTAATGTTTCATCAAGGAGTTTGTTGTCAAATGCCAGCTCTCCATGATGTGTTTTTAAGCTTTTTCCGTTATGGCATTAAGCTACATTTTGGCCGACCCCTTGGTACCATATTGTCACTACATTAGAGCATTTCCAACAAGCTCTTTATAATGGCTTTTAACTTGAAATTTGAAGAGGATGGTAAATTTTTTTGCTCCAAGAGACTCCTAGTGGCTTTTAAATGTACTAAAACTATCTTCACTCCCCTCAATTTTAAGAGCTACTAATCACTCGTAGCTAATGTTATATAATAATTTATATGAAAACATTCTTTCTCCATCCACTTTCTTTTGTACTTTTATGGATATAACCTACTTTAAATAGTATTAAATATATTAAGGAGTGAATATAAGAAGTATTGTTGTAGATGAATCTACATTAAACCACTAAGAGTCAATAGTTTATAGTATATTTAAGAGTGAGTTAAGAGACTGTTGGAGATGCTGTTAGATTTTAGTCACCAACTACAAGATGGATTGGTGGGTTTCCTCTAGGCCCTAAAACACCAAGATTTCGAACTTCATTAGAACACAAGCTAAAAATCCCGAGCCTCTGATATCTGGCTAGTGATTAAAAAAAGGATTCTGCTGCTTTGTTCCAGAGGTATATGTAGTTCGGAACTACATATACTACTAGTTCCTATGTTTAGTATGATTCTTATTGATAATTTGCAGTTTGTTCATTGATGAACACAGTATGAGACATTATGCTTATCAGTTTTGCACCGTGCTTGTCAATTTTAGATAAAATGTTTGACCATATGCTTAATCCGCTGTGCCCCTGTTGTAGCCTGTTCGCCACTGTATTGTACTAGTCATGACTTCCTGGATCGCGTGCTTTACTCATATTTTAACTTTGTCAAACCTATTATGACCATGCAAACTGGTCAATTATTATGCACTTACTATATGTGGTCCCAAGCTGAGTTACTTCTCTTGTCCTCTGTTTTAAGTTTCCTAATTGCAGCCAGTATATAAAAACTGGTGGAATTGATGGAACTTCTAAAATATAATGCCAAACTGCACCTGAATTATTGTTTAAATTTCTAGAATTATTATATAATTCATGAAGGGACAATCAAATAAGTACTTTATGGTCGTATTAATTAAAACACATTAAGTGTTACAAAATACATATCCATCACAACCCCCAAAATCCTTTTTAAAGCTGGATACTATCCAATAATACACATTTATAGACACTCACACACATGTATGTTTATTGCGAAGTTGCTTGTAAAATAGATATCTGGTATTTAACTTTTTATTTAATCTTCCACTGGCAGGCGATCGTGTTTTATAAGGATCGGAAAAGTTACTTGAGAGATAATCAAAGCAATGTCAAGACCAATTCTCCTAGTATTCCTGCTACTAATGATTGTATTCACATCTCAGATTGATTGGAACCAACAGATTGTCAATGAAGTTGAAGCTAATCCTAATTTATCACGCAAGCATCTAGATCATGTAAGCAGTCAGGACTCCGTCAAAGAAAAGGTGAGAGTTTGGAATATGAAAAATGAATCAGTAGAGATTAATTTCTGCATTACATAATTTTCTGCATTTTGCTTTATGCATGTTCTATCTTTAGTTGCCCCCTCCTCTTTCCGGTGCACACACTCATATACAATCTGATTTACTGATTTCAGGGTTAATTTATGATTGAAACTTCTAGAAGCTTATGATAATATTTTTTGTTATTTTTTATTCCATCTGCTTCACATACTATCTCTATCTGTGCAAATGTCAAAGCCCATGAATCACATACTCTCCATCTACGCAAATTGAAAACCTTAACTACCATCTCAAGCTTCGATCTCTTCACCCTGGCATACTAAAAGACGTCTTGATTAGGTACATAGAATTAAATTATTATCAATTTATTATAGACAAATTTACAAATATATTGTTAAATAGTACATAATGGATGTAATGAAAGTGGGACACTGTTTACAATATTATTCTTTTCTTCGGTCCATTCCAGACAAATTAAACTAGAACATTAACACACCATTTTAGGAAGGCATGCTCCATTCTCCTTAGTTTTCTTGCAATCTTCATCAAAATATTTCTTAACTATCACGTTTGTTCACTATTTTCCCTACATCTTTTTTTCTCCATAAATTATGATCACAAATTTTCATTTCATTCACTGCAAGTGAACCAACCTAACAATTTTATAAATAAATAATATTATGCTAACCAAAGACCAAACTCGAGGACCGGTTACAAGAATTCTCCATTTCGCCTTTAGTAATATAGTATAATTTTGTATTTACTAAATTTTATAAATTGTTACTTCATCGTATTGTTAAGAATATTCCAAATACCAGAGGATTATGCTGGTAGAGTAGTAGTTACAGTCTAGTCCAACTAACAAGAAATCAATAGTATCATCGAATTAGTTTGGGCTTTTTATAAATATGTTTAAAATTTTCAGTTTATCTAATTTAGTCAAGATCACTGAACATTATATCGGGGATCAGGTTAGGGATAATAAGTAGTAAATTATAGTACTTTTACAATAGGAGAGCCTTTGCCCATGAAGTAATTGGGCTCTCTCTTTTAATTAATGTGTTTTTAGCAACAAATTATTTTATCAGTATTTACATCCATCAAGTTCTACACCAATGACAAACCAGTTTTATTTAAAATATTTAATGCATATGGAATTAATTTACCAAAACTCAAAATTGCAATTAAATTTATATTAAAATGCCCAGCAAAGTGAGCATATATACTGGTTTTGTAACAGGAGGCTCTTATCATATAGTAGTGTAGTATATAAATAACACGAGGGAATGTACGAATTCATTTCCGGCACAAACACTCCATCTCTCTACTATGTTTAGTAACTAATCTTCTTCGTAAGATATCTCTTCTCTCAAACTATCTGTAACCTCTAAAACTCTATTGTAACTCTTAGTTTCTCTACTTGTTTATTGCATTTTTATCATATTAAATTATCGATTTTAAACCCTTGTCGCGCCCGTTATCCTACAAGTTATATCACATTTCCTATCGCCCATATGTATTGACAATTCATTGACAATTCGTTGTTGCATATTTACGTGTCCCTTTTAGATATATATTACATGTTCGGCCTTTTATATTTCAACTTATAAGTTGAATTTGATCGCATATCCCTTAATGCGATACAGTTTATTTATTTATTTTCGTATGGTCACTACAAAAATTACAAACTACAGAGTAAATAACAAGAGTATGGCTCTCGTTAATTTGTGAACGTGAACGGGTGCCATTCTTTTAAGAACTGGAAACAAAATCAGGTCATTCTTCCAAAAAAGTTAGTGGGAGCCGTTTTTAAAACACGAAAACTAGAGGTAGACATTAATTTGCACATCTGTTGCTGCATCATAATCATATGTTGTTGCATCAAATGAAACACCTGGTCCATATGGTGGTTATTGTTTTGTTCCTCAGAGTTGTTATTAGAAGTCTCAGATCTATTCTTTCTCTTAGGTGCCATTGTTCTGGTGATAAGACAAACAATTTATTTAATACTCCAATAAACAGTTGAAAATAAGTAAAGAAACAATTTAGCTCATATTGGAACAGAAAATTTAAACAAATCAAACTCTTTTCTCTCTTTTTTTTATAGCTCTGTTTCACATAATATCATTTTTAAACAATTCGTTTGTCTTTTCAAAAATCAAACATAATTTAAAAATACGAAAAAGACTGTAAAACAGTAAATTAAATGTAAATGCTGTAAGGACTGAAGGTTAAATAAATAAATAAATAAAAGAAAAGAGGTTGAAGAAGGTTTATTTATAAAACAACACCAACATCAGGTGTAAATGCTTGCTACAAAAGATCTGTCACAAACTACTGCCGATACAAGCCAAAACTGTAAGCTACACATATCTAATCTCACTACTACTATATCGGCCTCTATGTACATATGTCACATATCATACAACATCTCTGACTGTCTATCCTGTCTCAGAAGCCTGGTGGAATACGATCCACCTCATGTCGTAGCGTCTCTAAAACAGACTGAATAAGTCGAATAGCCCGATGAAACTCCGCGCAAGTGTGTCTACCCTTATGAACCAACTCTCCCAGCTCTCAAGAAGCTCTTTGGTATGTCTGCTGGAGTCTCTCTCTCAAATGATAGTCTGGCTGAAGCACTGCCAACGGACCTGTCTCTCGCTGCTCGAACAAACCCAGTATTTCTCGGCACTGAGCTCTCCGGTACTGCATATCCTCCTGCATGCTGATAAACTCATGATACGGTACTGTACGGGGCTCCCTGACCTCTCCTGCTGACTCTCGGGATGGTACCCTCTCAATCTCAGCACTACCAAACTGCATACCCATATGCTGATCTATCTCGTGATCTCCCATGCCCTCTGCAGGTGCCATCTGGAAAATCTCAGGAGCGGGGGCATACACAGCTAAAGGAATTGGAGCTAAAGCAGGCTGAAATTGTGGCTCAATCTCCTGTGGATACTGGTACTCTGGTGGTAGTGGTAGTGGTAACAAAGGCTCAAAGAACTGCATGTAGTCTACTGGATCAGGTAATCCCAATGGATCAGGGAAATCCACTGGACCAGGTAACTGGACTGGTGGTGGTAATATCTGCTCTGGCGGTATCTATACTGGTGGCTCAATCGACACTGGTGGAGGCACGGTGCTGATGGTCCTTTAGCTGCCAACTCTCTGCGTCTCCTCTCAGAAGAAGTCTCCATCTAATAACATAACCAAAACATAAGAAAGGGTCAACTTTGCATTCCTAGAACTTACAAATTCCTAATCCTATAATCTAAAAAAACCCTAACAATCCTATTCCTATCTTATGTGATCTTCCTATCCTATCTTAGTCCTAATTTTCTTGTTTCAGGGACCAAAACCTACAGCTCTGTTATCAAACTGTAACGCCCTCCAAATCCAGGGTCTAGATCTGAGGGTTATTTTCCAACTACCAACATAATGAAAACCTGTACAATAATAATCTAAACATACATCCAACCCCTTCATATTCATACTTAGAATCTTTAAGGTTAAGCTATGAAGATAAGAACAAAACACTACTTTTATTACAATATCAAATTTAAAGTTTTACAGAAGTCTCTTTATTACAAACCAATTATCTAACCATTTTTTAAAACTAAATTCATTTTTATCAGATACACACTATATCTATCTACACTACACCTGCTCAGGAAGTTCAAAACTCTCCTCTTGAATCGGGATTAACACTCTTGGTGCCAGAGGGTCCCGCCTTTTGACTCGCTTCTTTACCACTCGGGTGCGGATGAGATTCATTCTCTGCCTTTACTGTAAAACAAAGTGAGTAACAACAGACAAAGGGTGAGCCATAATTGCTCAGCAAGTCCACAATATGTATATAGTATCATAAGAGAGCTAAGTGAATTTGATAAGAATCAGTAAATCAGATTCTATATGTATCTGTGTATCTCTGTATAGGATAAAGAAGGCCGCTATCGGCGGTACTGGACACAAACAATCACAGTACTGTAATATGCTGATCAGTCAGATACAATACAAATCTATGCCATTTACATAGACCCACATCATAACAAGGTACCCAGGCTCATTTATGGCCTCCGTAATTAATTCAAGGGTCCAGTTCATCACTGGCCCTAATCGTAACCATCTAGTCCCGTCGAACAAGCATCCGAAACAATCGGTATGCTCTGATGTTATCTCAACATCAAGATATACATCAGAATATAGCTAGTGCGTAATCTATTGGAATATGAATAGAGGATTCAACGCATCAAGAATAACCAGAAATCAAAGTAAAAGTGTGATCAAAAGAACTGTAATTGTGTATCAGTATATATGAATAGTAACTATCAATATTCATGGAGTCTAGAATTTGATTAAGATAAAGTAATTCACTATTCTGAATTTAGAATATGGGAAAAACTTGCCTGATACGCGATCTACCTAAGTCTAGCACGATTCTCTAACACTGGCTTGAGCTGCCTTGCTGGATTCGTATCTATCAAGGAAAAATACTCTTTTAGTTGACTTATAGCTCATTTGTATATCAATCCAAATCCACGTAGCCCTTATCGTCTATCCGTACGATCTAACTGACTCGTATATTAATTAACTAGAAATTAAGACTCGATTAACCACATAATTTATATAGCACATAAGTCAGATAGTCACTCTAAGTTTTAAAATATTTTTAGAATTGAAATCGAATCATTATTCGCATTATCAAACAATATTTGACTCTTTCCCTAATTTTAGAATTTATTAGACTCGTATTTTTAATTAATAGGGTCTATAAATAAATAAATAAATAAATAAATATCAAAAGTCTACTCGTTTCTGGAAGAAATTAAGATTTAAAACTATTTTTATCGGAAACAGATCATTTTTATGAGTGTAGGAGCGCCGTTTCGATTAAATCGGATAAACGGTTTTATTACTAATCAATTAATAAGAATAAATCAATTATTATCCAAAATAATTAATTATTCAAATTAATTAAGCCTCGAATATATTTTCAAATAATTATTTAGAAAAAAATCAGAATTAAAAATGATTTTTTCATATTTTTTGGAATTAAAATGAATTTAAAACAAATTATCCAAATAAACTGATTAATTATCAAGATAATTCATCAAATTTAATAAATAAATAAATAATATTCGAATTTTCGAAAGAAAGAATGCCCAAAATACACCATTTTCCAGCTCCAACTGCCCAACTGCCCAAAATGCTGATTGGCGGTACGTTCCGCCTAAAATACCTGCTGATTACGCATCTATGGAATGCGTATACAGGTTTTTAAAATTTTGTGAAGAACACGCATGTGGCACATGCGTGTTCTCTTTTTGATTTTCAAAGAATACGCATTCTAAAGATGCGTATTCAAGTGAAAACAAAAAAGAAACACGCATGTCTCACATGCGTGTTCTTCAAAAATTTTGAAAAAACTGTATACGCATTCCCTAGATGCGTAATCAGCGGGTATTTTAGTTAACGCATCCCGCCAAACTGTATTTTGGGCATTTGCCCCCAAATGGTGGGTATTTTGTTTTTTCACCCTTTTGGAAAATATTTCAGATTTATTTATAAAATAAATCAATTAATTAATTAAATTAATTAATCAATTTATTTAAATAAATAAAACTGATTTTTGGAATTTATAAAAATAAAAGTAAAAATAAAAAACCAAAAATAGGTTTTTAGAATTGGATTTGGGTTTTATGGATCAAAGCCGGGTAAAAAACGGGTTAGAAACCGGGTCGCCAAGAACATATTCGGGTCACCAAGAACCCAGAATCTTGCCATTGGAATATTTTCCGTCCAACTCCGTTTTTGCCATAAAACGTATCGTTTGTTCTGGTTTTTGACTCCACAAATCCATTCCAAATCACTTCACCACTCTGATTCAGGCCACAATCAACCGTAATAATCCCTTGGTCACATTCTCCAATAAAATCGAACTAAACTCCGGTCAAAACATCGATTTGGCTGATTCGTACACAAAACATCACGTTCTATAGCTCAAATCAAAGCTTGTCTACAATCTAAGCCCTAATATCTAGCATATCAAAAATCACTCTATAACAAAAAACGATTAATAAAAAATTGGGTATAAACCCTAATAATCGAATCATACTTTCCAGGAATCGTTTGATGAAATTAACCACATAAATCGACTATAAATCATCATCTAAAGCTATATCAACAATCAAATCAATCAAATAACCCTAGAATCAAAAAGCCCTAAATCAGTCAAGAACCCTAGAAATCGAAATTGAAAATACACGAATTAAAACATGGAATTGATGCTATAAACTGATAGAACAGATCAAGACCTTCGATTTGAGTACTTACATGATAGAAATCGATGCTCAGAACTGATCAAAATCACTGATTGAATTCTTGACCCGAATTTGAAACCCTAACCCGAATTTCAGAGAATTTTGGGGATTTGTCTGATTTTTAATGATTTTTTCATAATTAATTAATAATAATTAGGCTATTTATAATTACAAAATAATATTCCTAATTAAAATTAAGGCCATATTTTATATCTCTTAATAAAATTAATTGGCCCTTAATTAATAATTTATGGGGAATAATTACTCGAAAACTTTTTTAAAATTCGGTGTAAAGTACAGTCACCACTCTTAAATTTACTCAAATTTAAATTATCTTATTTTTCTTTACTTATGGCCAGTGATAAAATTTTGACATTCGGCCTCATAAATTGAGTCTTGCAATTATACACAATTGTTTTTTTGCCTTTTTTAGGAACTTATTCTTAGCCACAGATGCACATTAGACTCCTAACTTAATTTTTTTAAATGCCTCATATACACAATCTAAGGTTCATGATGCGAGCACAAAGTCAAATAATTTATTTATTCAAAAATCAGAGTTGATTGTTAACTAATATAAAGTTTAATCATATTAGATATATAAGCAACAATACTAAAGATGTGTGCATGAAGTTTGCAGGATTTGTATTATTGTTTTATGATGTGATAAGAATTAGTTTTAGGTGGTAAAGATGAAATAATAATATTATCTTATTTTGTTATATTGTTGTTTGTGGTTTGTGGTTATCATCAAGATCGTTTGGTGTGTAAGAAAAGTTATGGTATTATGGGAAATATTTATGTTATAAGATAAGGTGTCCACCACATGTAGGGGCTGGAAATGAGTGGAATCGAGCCGAACTCTTAAGTGTTCATATATCGGCTCGTTAAAAATATATCGAACTCGAACTCGAGCTCGAACTTTTATCGAGTTAAATTTTTTGTTCGTGTATCGACTCATTAGGTAAAAGATTATTCGCGAACATGTTCATGAGCAACTCACAACTCAAGAATTATGATTCAATGAACAGCTCAAGAACTATGGTTAAACAAACAACTCACGAACTATTGATCGCAAACAACTTAGTTTACAAACTCGATCTCACGTTTCCTAAATTGTTGCATGACTTTTCCCTTTTTTTTATTAAATAAAAAATATGAAATAATTTTTTTTAAAACCTTACAAACCAAACAAATAAATTTAAGTGTTTAGCATGATTTTGATTAAATTACGATATTTCTATCCAAATAATAATATAGACACTAATTAAATGCATGAACACGAGTTAGATAAAGTAGTTATATATTTATCATCTAGCATGTATTATAATTTAAATTTTATAAATATAAAAATTTAATAAAATTTATAAACGGATTAAAGAAATTGGTAAATGCTTTCTAGATATATGTATCATATATACTAAATATTATATCACAAGCATGTGTCATTTATGAGCATATACATATATTAATTTATGTTCACGAACATTACTCACAAACCTATTTACGAACATTGTAATCGAACTTGTTGACGAACTTTCGAGCCGAACTATATTGTGCTCAAGTCCAGCTCATTTACAAATCAAACTTTAAAATTGTGTTCATGTTCAAATCGTTTATAAATCAAACCGAACTCGAACAGAACTTTTTTCGAATCAAACACCGAACTGTTCGTGAGCGTATCGACTAATTTACAGCCCTAACCACATGTCAGCTGACCTTGCAATGGTTTAAGGTAACCTAGTAGTCTTTGCATTTCCATTTGTAAAAATATACGTGCATGCTTTTTCATATTAATTTGTCATTTATATTTTTTGACCAACTTTTAGTAACAGTTGTTCGCTTTCTTATATCATTTTCTCTTATATTGTCTGACCTACTTTTATTAAAAATTAATTTTCTTTTAACCCTTTTATGTGATTGTACCTCTCTTCATGAGTTGTAAGTTTGGTATCAAAGCCATGGAAATTTAAACCCATTCCCCTTTAGGAAAATTTTTACAGAAGGTTACAAAGTTAAAAAACTCCCCCGCGTCAAGTCTGCAACTGTCAAATCATTCTTTTGATGATACATTTTATCTTCAAAACGATACTGTGGAAAATCAATAGGATAAGGGGTATTAGTGGGAAAAGGAAGACAAATATGCTAGAATGGCATTAAAGCTAAGCTGAGGAATCCCCTATTAATCGCACAGGGGAAATTGGAGTTGGGGGGTGGGGAAGTGTTACAGTGGCATGCTCATGGTCTATGGTCTAAAGAGAGTATGATACGTGGTTGCCTTAGTCTTCAAATTTCTGGTGTGGAGGATCCCTGGCGACGCAACCACATATCACAATCCTTAGACCATATGCAAGCCACTGTAACATTTCCGGTTCATCAAGGAGGTTCACCAGGAGTGTAAAGAAAGGAATTAAGCTTCCATGGTGTGATGCCAAATTGATGATACGTGGAGAGAGGGACAATCACACAAAAAGGTTACAATGATAATTGTTATTAAAAGTAGGTGAGAAAATGACATAAGAAAGCACATACAGAAAGGAAAATACAAAGGTTATTGGTTACCTTAAACCATCACAAGTATCCTTGTTTATAGCAAGTCAGCGGGGTATCCGAAAATCTTACCAACCAACGAGCAGGTGCCATGTGATCCCTTATTTTATTAAGTATGTCCTGCAATAGTAAAACTTCTTCTACACACTTTTTTATGACAAGATAATATCTTACCTTATCCTTATTATGTATATATAATGTGGTGAATAAAAAGTTGCTTCCTTTATTACCTGTTTGTTTCCTTGTTATTACTCTTCAGGATCTTACTTGTAGTTTCAGGGTGTTACTTCCACAAGGAGATGTTAAATTTTTGAGACTGTTTTCTTGTTATGGGTTGCGAGCCATACGAATTCTTCTCTTCGTCCTCACTCTCACTCAGCCCCCTCACCTATATTAGGATGATTTATGTTGGTTTCGGGCTTGATGAATCATATTATATATACAGCTTCTTGACAAATAAGTAAATAACACATCCATGTTAAATGCAATCCTTGGATTTTTTTTAACTGTCATAAGTAGAGAAGTTCAACTCTCTTAGACAAATATGATAAAAAGAAAGGGAGGTATGAGGACGCTGAGATCCACCTTGCATTGTTTGAGTTATGTCCAGTAACAGATTACTATAATGTTTTGAGAAGACTGCTAAATTGTATTGTTAGCTACCTGACCCAACAACAGAACTGTTTTTTTCAATCATTCCTCATGGCATCACACCAAGGCGACGACATGCGCACCATGTTTTCCAGCCCTTATCTGTTTTACCCGCCCACATGTGTTCTACTCGAAGCTGAGTTATTTTTTGACCCAATCAATGTTTGTTGGGTTGAATATATCTGTTGTAGTTCAGATGTATTTTAGCAACAGCTAGATGAGCGACTTCACCAAACTGTGCAGCTTCTCCTTCTGTTCGTCTTTTCTTGTTTGTTCTTCTATATTCTTGTTTTCTTCATTTTACCTCAGTTTGTTCTGTTCGCTGTTTGCTGTTTTTATTTTTATTTTCTTTGTTTTCCTCTTCTTTTTTCTCATCCCAGGTAATAGTTGTATATAGTTTGTGATTGTACACTGTTATTTGAGTGACCGTAATATTATTTAATGAAAAATGTATTATATAATCTATTATTGTAACTTTTGGTTATACCTTGTAATTGTTTTTTGAAGAAATTAATAATATTAGTATATTTTTAATTAAAATATTCTTTTACATAAAAATGATTATTTCATTATATAACCATTGAGAACTGACATTGATATATTTTATGTCGTAAGATACTGAGATCTTTTAATAGTAGCACGGTACTATGTATATATATGGAATACTGATACATTGATAACAAATTAAGCTTTAAATATCTTCAATACGATTATATACTCGCACATTATAATATGAACATACACGTATATTAGTCGAGTTCTGTTAAAAACAATATTAAACTACAAACTCTGATTATCTGCATAGTTTATAAATAAGTCTGATTTAGATTTAGTATCTAACATATAAATATGTAATTGCTGAGAATACAAATAAGATTCATTGTATAACTACATTAGAATATTTTTAATATTACAATTCAATTATTTGCAAGTTGTAGGCCAATTTGTTTGTATTTGAAACGACCCCTCAATTTTTTTGTAGTTATATGCGGTGACTGATTTCCATAAAAACGCCTTATTGCCATGGCGTATTGCTGCCCCTTGTGAGCGATGTGGCACATTTGCCGTATCAACAGTGATTTTGGGGTGTGTGTCTGTATTTTTTTTGAATGATTAAAAACTTTTGCTATGTTTATTGCTCTTTGTGAATTCTCATCAAAACTGACTTTTTTGTATTTTGTGAGTTTAGTCTTTCACAATTGGTTTCTCCACTTTGCACGAGTATATATAGCCGTGCTAGAGAAACACATCCCGTTACTTCTCATTTCCCATTTAGATAATTGTGTTACTCAAGCAAATGGAGAAACGGATTAGGTGTTTACCTGTTGTGTTCTATAGGACAAACAAGAGCTTATGGTTCCTCTTAAGACCACAATTAAATCATTTAACCCCAAGTATAAATATGGTAATTAATTAAATAAATATAGATAGCTGTACTGTCCGGCCTCAAAAGATTGGTGTTGGGATGTTAAGATTTGAATAGTAGGTCTAGGTCTAGCATTATCATAATGGTGTAACTTGGACTATTGAGATCCTATTATTAGGCAGCCCATATGGTTTCTGCTTGTAGGCTGTAGCCCATATACAAATAGACAATAGTAGCTTCACATACTGAATCTAGTTTGCTGAAAACAATTTTTTTTGTTTTTCGGTTTTGCATATTTGTGACTCTGCGAGAGAGAATTATAAATTAAGTACTCTTGTATTCTCTTTTAACTAGGTAATATTGTGTGCTTGCGTGGTTTCGATAGATATAGATACTACTGTGTACCTTAAAGTGCGTTATGGTTGATTGATCTGACTTTATTCCATTGAAGTGCACACCTTAAATTTAGGATATCATTTTATTTAACAAGGAAGTTTATCCCCATATATTCATCGCCGGAATCTTTAATTGTTGAACCAAGTAATGGCTGTTCATGAGTATTTTAGGAGGAGAAGAGAAGTAGAAAGAAGGGAATTAGGTGAAAAAGTTCTTTTGTATGCTCCTGAGTTCAAATAAATGAGAAAAAGATATATATATATATATATATATATGGAACTATAATTATATTATTGACTTGTTTTTTTCAAATCTCCCCAAATCCCACTTTTGGGAAGAAGATTATAGATAGAAATGGAGCAGTTGACTAAATTTTCATCATCCTCCTCTTTCGCCATCCTTAAATAAAAGCGGAGAGCGCGATTGTGAGAGATCTTCTTTCTTTTTCATCCTTTTTTTTAATCTTGACTCGGGCACACATCCCTAGTCCAGTCCTTTAAAAAGGCTAACGTGGAGCTTATAGGCTGGGCAATCTTTTTGAATAAGAATTCCACTATTTGGATAGTTGAGCAGTTAAGCGCACAGTTAAATGTAATAAGGAAGTTATGCCACTGGATTATTGCATTGGTGTAGACCTACTAGTGCTTAGGTAAAATATTAATCTGTTAAATGAAATTTTTTAGATCAGAAACTAGGTGCAATTATTAGAAAGTTATGTTCTACATTACGAGCGAAGAGTTATATGTATATGCTTTCAGTGTTTTTGAACTTGAAGATCTTATTAACTCTGCGCAAGCTGTTGCAGATTATCCTATCCCAAGAGAAAAGTATTCAGAAACTTAATAAGCTGGTGCAGAGTCTTCAAGAACAGCTGGTGCAGTGCAAGGTCATAAACGGGGATATAGATGACCCTGCTAGCCCTTTAGCTGAACTTCTCCATGAACTCGAACAACAGCAACTTCTTGATGCATAAGGTGGAGACCGTATTTATACAGTCATTGTGATGTGTGCAGCTGGTACCTCATTCGCCCATAAATCAACTCTACTGTATAGGTATACTAGGGTTTTATTTGTCTATCTCTCTTTCTCTCTCTCTACTGTTTATCTTGCAGAACTTCAATTTTTTCTTGCTGTAGTATTGACAAGTGTGAAATGTTAAAAAGATGAGCTATGTCAGAGTTAACTTCCACAACTAGTGTAATGTTAATGTGGTGGCAAATTTCAGTTAAAACAAAATTAAGGGTTATATCTAAGAGCATGTCCAATGGTGTGCTATATCTTGTGCTATATGCGCTAGTTTGTAGAACCAAAAACAAAAAACCACATTCCAAATTTCCAATGATGTGCTAAACTTTGTGCTAAAATAGCACAATGCTATAGTTTGTGCTATATTTAGCACAAAATATAGATGGAGTTATAATTGTCAACTCATCAAAAAGTGAAAAAGAGGGGGAAATGGATATAGTGGTTAATTAGAAGTGTAGGGTACTTGGAAGGTAGTTAAATTTGTATTCAAAAGTGTAGTGTATTTGGAAGTTATTTAAATTTGAAACAAGATTTAGAAGAAATTATTGGAGACAAGGTGCTATTTTAGCACCAAAAACCACTTTTTGGTTTTATTTTTGTGTGCTAATTTATAGAAATAGCTCCATCTATTTTAGCATGGCTATTGGCTTTAACCTAACCGTATTATGTTTGTAGTTTTGTTGATCACTCTATTTGTGTGAGTTCCTTTTTCTGATTTACATATTGGCATAAAATTGATTAATATGCTTGGGTTGTGGTCATGAAGGCTTTGAGGAGCAATCATATTTATCTTAGACACTGACCACCACTTTATATTTGTTCAGGCTTTGGATATTTCATCATGTGTAGTTTAAGTTAATATTTTGAGCTACATGTGGTATAAGTTGGGGGGGGGGGGATTTTTAAATTGTTGACGTAGTCCATGTCCATGATAGCTTTTAAAAGCACTTGGTGGTTATATATAACCTCCTTGCACTGTATCAATCATATTTCCCCCTCATTATATGACATTATGAACAACTACAGGCTACAGAGACAATGAAAACGAAAGCATATTTATCCGCAGCAGAATCACATGATTTTTACAAATTATGACCTCAGTATTTGCAGCATCCTAGATTAAGGCTATATAGCAAAATTATTCTCATCCTTTTAAAAAATAGCTATGTCTAACATTGAAGCGTCTCCTGTATCCTATAGCAGCTTACATATGAGTGAATCGTGAATAAATGAGTAGTCACCCGTGCATTACTCATTTCGGATGCAATATAAATAACCCATAGCATAGCTCTACAACCTCTACTAAGTACGTATAAAATTAGGGGTGAACAACGGGTCAGAACCGGGCCGAACCGGAACCGAAAGAACCGAGAGCCGAAATATGAATATTTTAAGAACCGAACCAGACTCGTTTATATGGAAGAACTGAACCGGAACCGAACCGTAAATTTCGGTTCGGTTCGGTTCTTAACCGAAAGAACCGAATTTATTTTTTATTTCATATTTATTTATTTTTCATATTATTTTATGTTCTTACTTTTTAAATTTTGACTAATTTTAATTATTTATTAAGGGTAACTTAATAAAAAAAGATTTTTATAAATGGTGGATCATTTTGAATTCGATTATTTTCTAATATTTAAGAAGAAAAATATTCAAAACTCCATAAATATTTAAAGAAACGAGTAACACAATAAAAATCATATTTTTCTTAATTTTTTTTAAAGTATTATAAATAAGAAAACATATTATGTAATATATATACATATATTTCTAAATATTTTTGTATTTATTCATTTTTATACGGTTCGGTTCTTACGGTTCTAGTATGTTAAGAACCGAACCGAACCAAGAACCGAAATTTCTAGAAAAATAAGAACCGAACCGGACCCGAATTAGTTAAGAACCGAATCGGAACCGTAATTTTTTATCGGTTCGGTTCTCGGTTCCGAACAGTGTATAAAATACTTGCTCCATGTGTTAAATATCTATCCTAGTCTAGTTTTCCTTCCATAACCATAATTAAAGCCGATAATCGAATCTTCTTCAAACTGATCGGCCCATTGATATCGTTTCTAACTTTTCATTCTACGTAATTATCATAATTATCAAGCCCCCCCCACTAAGCATTTAACCACTCCCTATCGAGGGGGTGGATAATTATGGTTTGACGTGTTAATTAAATAGCTCAACAATATTTTATTTAATGTAGTGCTTGAATTTAAATAAACATAATTACATGGATGTGATTTGTCACAATATGCATTTAGAATCAGACCAACCCAATAAATAAAGCTTAAGACATTTCTTTAAAAGGAATCAGTTTTTTGGCACATTATGACTCCCTACCTATTTGGACTCTTAATATGGGCTTTATCTCATTTTCAGGGCCCATCACTTCATTATCCTCAATAGTTTCGATGCAAGTACGCAAGTAAAATCATAACCAAATCCAAATCTAACCCCGCCTATTGCTATTAGTTACGAGATACAAAGCGGATATAATTGATGAAATAAACGGAGCTCTGTACAAATTAAAAAAGTATATTTCGTTGTTCACATGTTAAAAGATACAGTAAACCTTAAAGTAATATAGCATCAAATTAGAGATAGTATCTCGCATTTACATAACTTAATCTGTTTGAATATTATTTCTTCAGTCTTTTTTTAGTTATATCTGCAAAGCATATATATATATTAAGAGAAAATAAATAAATTATATAGTATACCTTATTTTTATGTATACCCATAATTATTGTATTGAATGGTGAGCGATTTTTTTTTTTTTTTTGACAAATGCAGAAAACTTTCATTAACTTCAATATAATACAGTCGGGACAAACCCCCAACTGTCGATACAACCAGGTGGTAAAACAAATATCATACTAAAAACAATTAGATGATTTGTTTCCTGATCGTTTAACACATAAAATTTAAAAATTCTTGAAATTAAAAACGAAATCAAAGACATCCCGAGCAATCCAAATTGTACCAACATCTCTGAAAATAACAACATCGCAATTGACCATATCACATAAAAACCATTGTTAGCCCAATGTTCAAAAACAACAATCACTGAGATTGGAGAAACGACACCACAACTATCTACTTGCCGGACACTGGCTATAGACATGCCGAAAACATCCCAGAGCTACATGCCGGATACCAGCTATAGACATGCCGAAAGTGTAAACACGTGAAGGATGAACAATCTTTGGTTGTGAAAGGTGAGCTCTTGCAATAATCAACACCGCTCCATATTCGACGCAGGCTTTGCAGATCACCAAGAATATCAATAAACTCGTTCTCAACCGATTCAACACGAAATAAACCCAACCATAATTAAACAAAAACATAACAAAACACTCCAAAAGGAGAGACAAAACACACACTCCAAAAGGAGAGACACACAAACACCCAAAAAATTGGGTTTTATTGAAGGGAAATTAATAAAGACAAAAGAGAATGAAGGGTTGGGGCTTTCCACCGGAGAAAACCAGTGGAAGCCCCTTGATTTATTTGAAAATAAACAAACTCTAGAAGAGGAGAGGAGAGGAGGGAGGCCGCTTGATTTACCTAAACCGATGAATGGTGAGCGAATTAGGTGTGTGTTTAGTTGTAAAGTTTGAAATTAGAAATTAGAAATGTAGAGGTAAACGAGGAAAGGCTTGTACAAAAATGTAATGAAATTTGAGTGAAACAACTACTTAGGGACATATTTTTTTTCACATATAACAATTAAAAAGGGATAATGAGAATATGTTTTATTATATTAATTCTTTTTTATTAAATTTTGATATCATTTTCATTTGTGCTTTTGAGCATATCAATATTATGTTATATTATAAAAAACGAACACTATTAAATATTTGATAGTTGATTAGTCGGACACTACTTGTATATTTTGAAACTTGCACTTTAGTCTTTTCCATTTTACAATCCAAAATTTGATATACTTCTTTCGAATTTATCACATTATAATTGACATTTGATATATAACTTCTAAATTATTGCTCTCTTCTTTTTAATAATACTATCTACTTTTAAAAAAATTACGCATATTAAGATACTCTAGCATCAGTGATTAAAGTATATTAGTATTTATATTTATTGCATTAATTACACCATGTACACTAATATTTATGATAAAAATTAGTTTTGAAAATAGAAACCAGTGATATAATAATTACATGTGGTGTAACTTCATTTTAAAAATATAAATTAAACTTTCTAATTTGAATAGTAATATTAAAAGTGTAAGTGTATAATTATTTTAAAACAAATTTTTTTTCTGAACAATAATTTAAAATGGAGAAAGTATAAATTATAATAATTAAAATATAATGTGCAATTACGGTCTTAGATCATAAGGCAGCCTAGTAAGACATGCATGAACGAGTCATGTGACAGAATCTCATGTCACGTGATACTAGGGATCTGAACCATGTTGCAAATCTGAAAGATGCATAAATTAGCAACTTTAATGGTCATTGAAGGGCCTCATAGGAAAATGTAAAAATATTTAAGACGGGGTGGGGGAAGTGCGTTAAGAAACCCCATTTAATTGCAATTTAAGTCAATTTATATAAAAGATAAAAAAATATGTTTTAATGGAGTAAACATTAATTTTAATGGCCATAGTGGCTGGGTTTTAATTGCCTTCAGATTCTTGATGGGGTTTGGTTGGCACCATGATCCCTTGTTAATGTTGTTTTGAATGCTCCTTGCCTTCATTCAAGGATCATATAAAACTTCCTCATTCAATTTTTACAAAGTTGATATATTTTTCTAACTAATTAACAAAAAGTTAAATGTTGCGTTATTTGTAAATTATATGCGTGAACAAATGAAAAGATCAAACATGTCCGCTATATCGGAGCCCTGCTTGTTTATATAAATTTTGGCTAACATCTTGTACTAACGAATAACAGAGAGAATGTTTTTACGAAGATATTTGGTTGGTGTATTAGATAAGCTAGGATGTGAAATTTGATAAGGATTAGATTGTTGAATTGAAGAGGAAGGATCATGAAAAATGGGTCCGGAATTGAATGTTTTATAATAACCATGGGTTTTCAATTCGTGAAGGAGTATATAGCAGCTGGTGTTTGGTTGGCATGAAAAATAAATCCCTTTAATGGAGTTTCAATGCTGCTTCTGTTCAGCTGGTGTAGAGTTGAGAAGAAGTGAAGGGCACACACAAACACACACACATCCTTAATTAATCCCAGTGTGTAGCTACATTTATCTACTACTGTATCACTTAATGCAATTCATTGGGGGAAGTTGGACGTTAATTTCTTTTCATCAATGGATGGTTTAAATTTATGACATCCACCACCTTCAACTTGCTTCCTTTGTACTTCTATACAAATTTATGAACCCCTACTTTTTCCATACAGTATTAATTAAGGTTTTGTTAATCTTTTCTCTAAACAACTTTATACCCAGAGTACTGTCCAAGATATAAAATTAATTGGGTATAAAATATTGTTACAAAATTATGCATGTAAATGATTTACCATTCTTTAGGAGTTGTTTGGTCCGAGTTATCAGGAATCAAGTGTTGCTTTTGTCCATTTTAATTCCTGATGTAAAAATTAATAATTTACCAAATATTTTGAATCAAACACATATACATTCCGACACTAAATCAAATACATGATATCGGAAATGATATTTTCATCAATATCAATTTGACCCGATTTCTTATTTTTAACCAATACCATTCACTTATATCATTTATAATGCACATCGGTCTATTACATTTTTTTTGTCAAAAATTGCTGTAATGTATTTGGTTAAGTTATACTCCTGCCTCATTAAGATTTACACATTAAGGGACGAATACTCCCGTAAAAATATAGTTATATAAATTATTTTAAATATTTTTCTTTTTTTAAAAAAACTAGTGTTTAAAATTTTATCCAAAAAAGAAAATTTTTAAAAATTAATTACAAAAATATATTTTATTCACCTTAAAATACATGTAAAGTATTAAAAAAAAATATGTAAAAAATGAATGGTTCGGAGGGAGTATACAATAACAATATGACACATAATTTTGAAATTTAAGCATTTTCCTTTAGTAATACACATTTCTAAAATATTAGCGGTTACATATTTAATAAATTTATAATCTATGCTATTTTATAAAATTGTTGAATTCAAACTAAATATGATCTATCATTCCGTCTAATGGATCTATATAAAATAAAATAATGTATACTATGGTTTTGAACTAAAACAAAATGAAAATTCTTTATTTATAATACTATATTAAAATTGAACTCCTAAATAAATTAAATAAATTGGTATTCTGTAATATTGTACCAATAGATTTAACTGAAATAACGGACTTATAAAATAGGCTTATTAAAATCTAGCACAGACAAGATTATTAAAATCAAATACAACAAAACTCACATGTTCTTTTGGAGTTTTGTAGAAGTTAATATTTAATAGTCTATTAATTCATTGTAATATTATCTACAAACCTATTATAAACATATTTTGGAAATCAAGATTATTCGGTTAAAATATCGATTTATGATTTATTGGACGATTTTTAGAAAAACGGATGATTTATCAGAGTCAATCAAACCGGATAATTTTTTTTGAATGATTTATTTATAGTTTTTGAAAAAATGATTTTAGTTAGTAAGATTATTTCAAAAGTTATTTTCATTAAATTAATTTAATTTAAACATGTGGTTAGCCAATCCATATTACTAATAATATGTATACTAAATCCGAAATCAAAATAATACGTTAAGTTAATTTAGGTTTATTAATATCTCATTTAAATAATATTATAATACATTATCGATATCATATCTCTAATAATAAAACTTTTTCAAAATATAATTAAAACCATTAAGAATGAAATAAGAGGCGATAGCCCAAAATGTCATATCCTAATCTTTAGACTTGCCCGCAAGAGTTGGCTCAGTTGGTTAAAGAGAGAAAAATTGTTCTCTTGGTCACATGTTCGAATCCCACGGGACTGAGTCAGAGCCTGTCGCCTTGTTCCAGACTTCACAGTATATTGATGCGCTAATTCGTCAACAAAATCACCTTTTTTAAAAAAAATCAGTTATAAAATGAGTAGATGAGTGCCATTAACTAAAAAATTAGACATTTTGATAATTATTTATGAAATAAGTTCATTTATGGCACAAATTGTTAGTTTGTTATCTTATTAAAATCGCGTTATAAATAATTTTTTGGTCGGTATATCGAACTAAAATAAAATTAATTTATTCTTATTCATTATTATAAATAGTAAATAACGAGTGCGATGCACGATTGTTTTTATCATTATATATTGTACATTATAATTTTGATTATACCACTTAAAAAATACTTTTTTTTTATAATTTTAATTTGTTGCCGGCATGATTCGAACCTTATACCTCTTAAATAATACTAATTTTTAAGAATAAATCTAACAGTCAACAACGACCGACAACCAAATTTTCAATGTTTCGTCTTTAATATAATAATATAGATAGAAATATAATATAAGTGTTCTATTTTAAATGTAATAGAATTCATAGCCGATTGATTTTAGGTGTCTTATTTTAAATATAATATTAAGTGTCATAATATAAGTGTCATATCTTAATTTAAAATATAAGACTTTGTGTTGGATCTATTTTTTTAGAAATTGTTTTACAAAATTATTATTGTTTTGAGAAAAAATCGCTTTATTAAAACACCCATTATTTTCGGGTTAGATAGTTAGTCAATTTGTACTTGCTAAGTTTTGTAGCTCACCCCTTTTAATATTTCAGGTTTCGCTTAAGAGTTCGAGTTTGATAATATTAAAGTTTGAGGACTTAGAATTGGAGTAGACAAACCTTTGGGCTTCCGCTTTTAGCTGCGCGTTTGTAATAGTCTCCTTTGTAATTGATTTTTCGATAAATAGATTGTATATTGTATTAATTATGATTTAGATTTAATAGTCCGGAAGTGAGGGTTGTTACAATTGGTATCAGAGCAGGCGGTCTTTCGAAGTGTATTAGGTATATGACTAGTACATTTCTTAAGATTCGATCTTGTGGACCATAGTTTGACCTTTGGTAGATCAAGGGGTAGACGTGTCACGAATTTTAGGATTGTTGTGAATTTGGGGACTAATTTTTTTTAAGGAGGGTAGTATTTATAATACCCAAGCCCACAACCAAATGCGTACCGGACCCAACAACCCACCACAGGTCAGTCCGAAAAAACTAGCAATTTGGTAAACATTAGTTGTTGACTTATATCTATAAAGGTCCCAAACACTCTTATTATTATTGATGTGAGATGTTACAAACACCCCCTGTTATAGGACCGACGTCCTCGTCGATCTCACTAACACACGTTCGGAACCCGGGTAGTGCCTGTGCACTTCCGGCCGGGCAGAGCTCTGATACCATTTATAACATCCAAGCCCATAACTAAATGCGTACCGGACCCAATAACCCACCACAGGTCAGTCCGAAAAAGCTAGCGATTTGATACACATTAATTGTTGACTTATATCTATAAAGGTCCCGAACACTCTTATTATTATTGATATGGAATGTTACAATTTCACACCAAAATAGTATTATGCACGGGGATGCTCTAAGACGTGAGACTTAGAAAAGTGCACCAACGCCAAACTTATAATATTTTAAGTTTAATAATATAACATTGATAGATTACTTTAAAATTTATATTGCATTTATGTGATTTGCAGGCTATTACGTAAATTTACTCAGTACGCACCGAGGGTAGCGACTGCGAATTATATACGATAAAAAAAATTAAATGGCATATAATGGTTTAGCAGAAAAATCAGACTTTTACTTAATTTAAAGAAATCTTTTGTAAATTCTAGTATTAAAAAACAAACGTGAATTGTTTAGAATTTTTAGGGTTCGTTTTTTTCAAACTATAAATATCGTAAATTATTTCTTTAATATATATCTCAACTGTGTGAAACAAATCACCTTATTTTTAATATATATCTCATGTTTATAAAATAAATCACACATTTTTTTTTAAGTAGCGATTGCTTTAAATTTTCGTTCTTATTTTCTCTTTTAAGGACAAATTTTCAAAAATAATTAAGGTCCATCTTTATATTCGATCCCATTATCTTCTAACATAAGATATTAAGATATTAAAAACAACATGACAATAAAGAGATATTGTGAAGATAAAGATCATTATTTTTTTTTCTATTTTAAGATTTCAGTGCTTAGTAAAGCTCATTATTTAGTGTAATATTTTTATTTTTATTATCTATAGATTAATTACAATAAATTTTAAAATAAATATTTGTTAAAATTAAATTTCAGATAAATAGGCCTATGTTTAAATTAAATAATTATAAATGAGTTAATTAAAATATTAGTGGATTTTGAATAATCTCTGATAAATGTGTTTATATTAATTTTGGGCCAAATTTGTAAACCTAAGGATTGAAATCCAAGTGTCTAATCTATATTATTGTATTAAAAACTAAACATTAAAAGTTTGGTTGTTGATTGTTGGTCGTTCTATTATATTTAAAATAGGACACTTAATATTATATTTAAAACAAGACACCTAAAATTACTCGCCTATCAATTATATTATATTTAAGTGTAATATCCATTAATTTTTAGAATTCGATTAATAATTGAATAATTGAATAAAAATGATTAAAATTAGATAAGGACTATGATTTAAAATTGAATTAGAGTTTTGGGCCAAAAATTTGGATCAGATTCTAATATGGATAATTTGTAGGTTAAGATATAGGGTTTTGTATCATTATAAATACACCATATTCGTATTCCTTATTTTTATCATTAAAATTCGTAGGACTCTTCTTAGCAAAATCAGCTGTTTTGTAAAATTCGTAGAAAATTCATCGTAAGTCAGAATTCAGTGATTCTGGACTTTTTAGAGAGGTCTTTTCGTTATCTTCAACTTTCATGTTTTGTGTTTCTCAAGATAACGTCGTTTAGAGGGTCAAAAAGGCTATATTCAGATCTGATCAGTCTTTGGGGTAAGTACTTTTTGACTTTTATTTTTAGAAAAGTTTTGATACTCTGATTTTCGAATTTCGTATAAGATATAAGAATTTTGTTTCGAACTGTATAACAAATAAGATACGGAAATCTTTTGAAACCCAGTCTCTACGTTTTCGAACCTGTTCGTAATTTACGCTATAGTTCCGGAACTAGCCTTAGATACCCTTAGTAGGCGCACGAGTGTGCAACTTTAGATACCTATTAAGGGCGCGTAATTATTGAATTTTAGATGCCGACCACTGGCAAAGTGTGGTATATAAGAATAAGAATAAGATGCCGGCTACTGGCAAAGTGTGGCCGTAGATCAAGACTTTGGTATTTATAATAATTATCGTTTTGTTCTGTTTTACTCTGTTCTGATCTGTTATAAAAATTTGTTATCTTCTGTTTTAAATTCTGAATTTTAAAATATAAGACTCTGGGTTGGATCTATTTTTTTAGAAATTGTTTTACAAAATTATTATTGTTTTGAGAAAAAATCGCTTTATTAAAACACACATTGTTTTCGAGTTAAATAGTTAGTCAATTTGTACTTGCTGAGTTTTATAGCTCACCCCTTTTAATATTTCAGGTTTCGCTTAAGAGTTCGAGTTGGATAGCATTAAAGTTCGAGGACTTAGAATTGGAGTAGACTGACCTTTGGGCTTCCGCTTTTAGCTGCGCGTTTGTAATAGTCTCCTTTGTAATTGATTTTTCGATAAATAGATTGTATATTGTATTAGTTATGATTTAGATTTAATAGTCCGGAAGTGAGGGTTGTTACAGTTGGTATCAGATGAGGCGGTCTTTCGGAGTGTATTAGGTATGAGACTAGTAAATTCCCTAAGATTCGATCTTGTGGACCATAGTTTGACCTTTGGTAGATCAAGGGGTAGACGTGTCACGAATTTTAGGATTGTTGTGAAATTGGGGACCAAATTCTTTTTAAGGAGGGTAGTATGTAATATCCCGTAATTTTTAGAATTCGATTAATAATTGAATAATAGAATAAAAAGGATTAAAATTAGATAAGGACTAGGATTTAAAATTGAATTAGAGTTTTGGGCCAAAAATTTGGATCAGATTCTAATATGGATAATTTGTAGGTTAAGATATAGGGTTTTGTATCGTTATAAATACACCATATTCGTATTCCTTGTTTTTATCATTAAAATTCATAGGACTCTTCTCAGCAAAAATCAGCTGTTTTGTAAAATTCGTAAAAAATTTATCGTAAGTCAAAATTCAGTGATTCTGGACTTTTCAGAGAGGTCTTTTCGTTATCTTTAACTTTCGTGTTTCGTGTTTATCAAGATAACATTGTTTAGAGGGTCAAAAAGGCTATATTCAGATCTGGTCAGGCTTTGGGGTAAGTACTTTTTGACTTTTATTTTCGGAAAAGTTTTGATACTCTGATTTTCGAATTTCGTATAAGATATAAGAATTCAGTTTCGAATTGTATAAGAAATAAGATACGAGAATCTTTTGAAACCCAGTCTCTACATTTTCGAACCCGTTCGTAATTTACGCTATAGTTCCGGAACTAGCCTTAGATACCCTTAGTAGGCGCACGAGTGTGCAACTTTAGATACCTATTAAGGGCGCGTAATTATTGAACTTTAGATGCCGACAACTGGAAAAGTGTGGTATATAAGAATAAGAATAAGATGCCGGCTACTGGCAAAGTGTGGCCGTAGATCAAGACTGTGGTATTTATAAGAATTATCGTTTCGTTCTGTTTTACTCTGTTCTGATCTGTTATATACCATATGTGACAACCCGGGTCAAATCCCGAGCTTTTTTCGAAAACCGGGTCAAGTCCCGATTACGAGTCCGAAATAAGCCGAAGCATACTGTCCTGGGTGCAGCCAACTTGGGTTACGACAAGCCCACCACAGGCCTCCAAAAGATCATGATTTGTTGGTGCATATAGTAGTAGTACTTCACCTTATAAACTGAACAGAAGCCCCAAATTTCCTCGATGTGGGATGGGGTGTTACAAACTCCCCCACTTAAAACTCCTGACGTCCTCGTCAGGGCCGAAACAGACATCCCATAGGTTCAAGATCGTACCTCTCTAGCCATTGTGGGATAATACAGCTGGCTTCGTGTCCCCACCTCCGGACCTCTTGCCATTGTAGGATAATACCACCAGCCTTCGTGTCCCCACCTCCGACAACTTGATGCATCAAGCTTTCGAGAGTCAGCTCTGATACCATATGTGACAACCCGGGTCAAATCCCGAGCTTTTTTCGAAAACTGGGTCAAGTCCTGATTACGAGTCCGAAATAAGTCGAAGTATACTGTCCTGAGTGCAGCCAACTTGGGTTACGACAAGCCCACCAAAGGCCTCCAAAAGATCATGATTTGTTGGTGCATATAGTAGTAGTACTTCACCTTATAAACTGAACAGAAGCCCCAAATTTCCTCGATGTGGGATGGGGTGTTACAGAAATTTATACCAAAATAGTGTAAAAGTTACACTATTTTCATATTAATCTTGAACCCACATACACTAAATCTTACATCATTCTTGTACTATATAGATTACTTTTTTTACTAGAGTACAAAATAAAATATAAAAATAATAAAGTTAGTATGATATAAAAGTAATAATTTTGTTTTAAATAAGGAGAATAAGGATAATATTGGTATTAACAAAAACTCTAAAAATTTGGTGTGACACCAAATTTGGTGTAACTTATGGTGAAACACGAAAATGATGTAAGCTTTAGAGTTGAGTTGAAGAATAATTTTATACAAAAATGATATTAAAGCGCAAATTTAAAACCGGTTCAGAAATGATCTTAGCATTTGTAAATGGTGTGTACATAACTTATGTTTTATTAATAGTAAAAATAGGGTTATGGTGTAAAATGAAGTGCCCCATCTAAAAATGCCCGCATATTCAAAAGTATACAAGTATTAAGTCTACGTAATTTTAATATCAAATTTATATTCATACTTGTATTAACATGCCATTATAATTGTTCAATACTTGTGTTAACACATGCCATTATAATAGGATCTGTTAGGTCACACACACTGTAGAAGGTGGTTGAATACAGTATTTGTTACAATCAAATTGAATTAAGAACACAAGTAACAGAACACAGATTTTATTCAATATAATAAACTCTGTTACAATAGAACTGTCCTTTCTCAGTGATGAAAAAATATCACGAGAGCTGCTAGGGTTACAATGAATAATAATCTCGATTAAGATAACACTTATAGTGTAAACCCTATGCTGTGTTTATATAGACACACAGTTACAAGATAATCTTCTAATTGATATCGAATATAATTCTGCATCCTAAAATATATCAACTAGTTATCTTTTCTTCCAAGTATTCTATTCTTCATAGAATTCTTCTTCATGCATATCTCTTCTTGTTTTAGTCTCGATCTTCTTTCCTTTCAATCAACCGCCTTCCTTATCTGAAAGTCTCCTTAAGTCCTGATATTATCTCCTGATAAATATCTTCTGATAATTTAAGTTCTGACAACTTAAGTTCTGATATCTTAAGTCCTGACTTCAGTATAAGTACTGATTTCCAGTTAAGTCCTGATTTGTCCTGTTTAGTTAAGATCTGAAAACTAAACACAAGTCATCATTAGACATGACATCACAAATATATCTAACAATATCCCCCAACTTGTAAATTAGCATAATATACAAGTTTAACAGATATTTGATGATGTCAAAAACATTAAGTACAAATGCATGAGAATTTGACTAGATAACTACAACTTACAGTCCTTACAGCTTTACCATCCTTAAAGTCTGATATCAGCTTCAGTCTGTATACACTTCAGAATTTAAGCAGTTGTAGATCTTTGACTTGGCTTCAATTTCTAATCTCTTTGATGTCAGGAGTTGTTCTGAGATAGTTCTTCCAAAGTGTTCTCTCAACATATTCAAGTTCATTGACCATCCTCCTTTTAGCATTTTTCAGTTCAACTGTATCTTCACCATTTTGAAAGATAGCAGCCCTGAGATAATTTATTTTAGCTTTCCTTATATCCTGATTCAGTCTGATGATATAGGCTTTATCAGACTCTAGATTGAATTCAAGTCCCTTAATACCAGAAAATGTAGTGATGATTTTAGAAGTATTAGGCTTCATTTCAACAATATCTCCACTGTGAGATCTGTACTTAGGACAATATGGGCTGTCAGACTTTACAGAGTAAAGCCTCTTCTGTCTTTGAATATTTAATTTAAATAACCTGCATCACCATCTGTTGATCTGTTTTTCACTTGAAGTAGAAATAGAACATGTTCCAGTTCTTCAAAATACTTCAATGGAATAGCATTCTTCCTGATCTGGAATACCCTCCCATCTGTCATAAAATATAACATGATATCTTCTTTCAAAACAGAGTGGTAAACCATTTGTATAGATTCAAGTTGATTCAATCTCTCAGGAGTTGCTCCTACTCCTGGTTCACTTAAGGAAGTTGGATCATTGGTAGTGTTGTGTATTCTCTTCTCTTTAGAACTACCCAATCCTAATTTGTCTCTTGCTTTCTTTCCTTGAACAACTCTTGCTTCAAAACCACTTGATGTAGTCTTCAAAGGTTGAGTCTTTTGAGCTTTTGTGAATCCTGGTAGTAGTATCTTTGAAGGTTTAACATGAGCAATGTCAAAGGTTTCCTTTTCTTTATCTTCTGATATCAAGCCAACTTGAGCTATGTCAGAGGTTGCTTGCTTCACTGTAATATCAGAATTTACTAAGTCCTGATCTTGAACAACATGAGCTCTGTCAGAGGTTGTTTGAATATCCTTTTTCTTCAAAAGCAGACTATCATCTTCATCAGATTTTGTCTCCATATCCATGATTGGCATATATACCTTGACAGGTTCATCAATTTTTGCTTTGCCCTTGGATCTAGGATCTACCTCCACTTGTGATTTGGCTTTGGTTGCCTCAGAATTTGTCTTTTCCTTAATCACAATACCCTTAGGCTTTGGAAGTTTTTTTCAACAATAGAAGCTTCAGACTTTAATTTGACATTTTCTGCTTTAAGTCTGGCTTCTTCTTCCTTTAGACTTTCAAAGTCCATTCCTGGATTTTCTTTAAGAAATAATCTCTTTGAAATTTCTTCATCCAGCTTCTGTAACTTAGGGTCTTGATAGTAAACTATTGTTTCCTTCCCCTTGAGCTTCAGTTTCTGCATAAACTCTTGACTTTCACCCTATGTAGGAACATCAGGCTTTGTCAGAACTTGTTTACCAGAACTTATTCTTCTATCAGCATCAGAGCCTGATCTCTGTATAGAAGTTCCAGCTATCCTTGATGAAGAACCTTTACCTTGACCATGACCTCTACCCTTTTCAGAGTTTTCCTGGTCATCGTTTCCATCATCCTTACCCTTCAGTACTTGACTAGATTTGCATTTGGACTTAATCACTTTCTCCCCCCTTTGGCATCAGCAGTGTAATAACCCCAAATTTTTTTTTTGGACTTTTTGTAAACCTTATGAATAGTATTTTGCTGATTATGCTGAATAAGAAAACTTTTCATGCCACACAATGTAGCAGTTCTTTTATTGATATTCTGAGGTCTTATTAGTACTCTATATGGTATATAAGTGTATGTAAAGATCGTCAGAATCCAAATCCGAACACTTTGATTTTTCCTGAAAATCCACCAGATACCGAAAGAATTGAGTATAAGGTTACATGATAAAAAGGATTTAAATTCAAGGATTTTTAGAGAGGATCATAAAAGGAATATAAAATATTGAGAAAGGTTTAGGGGAACCTAAGTAATAAGATCCCAGGTATGATCCCTCAAACGATAAACGAGAACGAAAGTTAAGTGAACCGTATAACAGATAAGCGGTCATTAGCCAAGTAATTAGGGGTTAATCAAAGAGGTTAGTGGATGATGATGTCATCACACCAACAAGAAGAAGACAAGTGTAAGAGGATGATATGAGAAAGATGACATAGGCATGGTGACATAAGCATGATAAATGGAGGGATTGGTTGGTTGATTGTGAGCCACACAATTTTTACCATGGTAACAATCTAATTAACAACAAAAGGAAGTAACCAACCTAAACACCACACAAATCATTTAATCAAACTAGAAACATTTTTACTTCACTTTTTCTTTCCTTGCTCTTGGCTAAAACCAGAGCAGCAACTTAAAACTATCATATCTCCTTCAATACTCACTCAAATGTTGTGTTCTATAGCTCGTTGGAAAGGTATTGAGATGGCCTACAACTCTAGTTCACAAGTCTCGTCCAAATAAGCATGGTAAGACCCTAATTTTTACAGTTCTTTAAATCGGTCTTTTAGAAACTTCAAAACCTAACTTTGTGTTCTTGATTTCTTTGGAAAGATCAAGCTTGTAGGAGGTTAGATTAAGGCTCCCTAAGGCTTCCTAGAAACTTAACACCTACCAAGGAAGGTATCAACTTCAAACCCTAGCTTTGATTTTATGATTCCATTAAGTTTTATTGAAGCATTGTTAGTATTAAGGCTTGATCTTTGATTATAAGTAGTTTTTGTGGATTTGTATTGGTTTTGAATATTGGGTCTTTGATTGGTTGGATAAATTGGTAAAACTTGGATTTGGGGACTGAGTTTGTAGTATGATGGTTGAATATTGTTGTATTGGTGGTTGTGAGTGAATTGATGATAATTTAGAGTGTTAATTAAATTGGAAATCGCGTAAACATAAACGTCATAATGCCCGATTTTCCTTACCTGTTCTGTTCTTAACTTTAGGACCCGTGAACTCACTGAAAGATTCTAACCTTTGCCATTTTTAGATAGTTCATGTTACGAGCTTCGTTTTGATATGTGGTTCGCTTGAATCCGATGTACGGTTTAGGAGAAACAACTGTTTTAAGTAACTGCATTTCGCGAACGAACCATTACCCCTCACCTTACTTTGAAACCTTGGTTAAGGCCCTTAAATGACTAATTGGAGTATGAAACAATTATGTAAAGTGGATTAGGAAGTTGGTAGAGTACTCGTGAAAGAATCGCCTTAAAATTCTTAATGGTTAATTTATTAAAAATAGTGGAGCCAAGGGTACTCGAACGACTTATGTGATTCGTTAAACGTAGAAGTGACCATAAGCAAACGTTAGGGTTCAATTGGTTAAAGTCTAGTTTCTTAAGTGACAGTGGTTTAATTTCGACTTATGTTGTTGTTCATAGGTTATCGGACCCACTCTAAGCTTAAGTCTAACTGGGAACACTCAGGCAAGTTTTTTACCCGTTATACTGTTGTTGTGATGTAAATATATGTATATGTATTATCTTGTGATAAGTACATGATTGCTATTAGCAAATTTTGTGATATATTGGAGCATGCTGATATGGTATATATGCATGTCTGTTTCGTAATCTTGATATCTATTTGTTGATTCAATTGCTTATAAGTTGCATAATACCTATGCTAGAGATAAGCAGTAATTGCGTATACCCTTAGTATAGGGGACCCAAAGGTGAACATTTTTCTAAACCGGGAGTCGATGTTCCCGAGTATAATATATATATATTTATATATATATATATATGAATAGTTTTCAAAGCCATTAATCAAATAAGGTTTATTCGATAACTTTATTTTAATTAATGAATATTAGTTTGAATATTCATTCGAGGACTTATGACTCAATTTATTTTATTTAATGAATATTATTTTGAATATTCATTCGAGGACTTATGACTCCGCTTATTTTATTAAATAATATTCTTTATTTTATTAAAGAATAATGTTTCGATAATCAAACTTATTTTTGATTATTTAAATAAAGATCGTATATCTTTGGTTATTTATTATTCATTTCAAGTATAAGTTTTAAAACTTCTACTTCAATTATTTTTATAAGGATTATACTTTTTGGAATATTATTTAAATAATAATATTCAGATATCTTCTAATATATCGGGATTGATTTATTTCATTAAATCAGTATTACTCCAAACATTCTTAAAAATGTTTTCGAGTCTTCAAAATGATTTTTAAAAGTTAGAGCGGATCCCAAAACTCATTTTTATATTTAAGATCTTCCTTTCGAAGGGGATTTAAATACTCGCTCAAAACCTGAGGGATCTGGTTCAGTGGTGTATTCTACATTCGCAACGAGGTTGCTGTTTTGAGAAAACATCTTGATTACTTGCCCATCGTTCGGGAAGTAAGTTCATCTATTTGAGTCGGCATAAACAACATGGGCTCAGCGGGCGTCCATGAAAGTGTAAGTGGCTCAGTGGGAGTCTATCAAATGCGTAAGTGGCTGAGTGGCAGTCCAACATAAGGTCCTATTGCGGCCAGGGTGATGACCAGTGGGGAATTCGTCCATCTACTAGTAGAAAAAGTTACTTATTGGTATCTTTGTCTGATCAACAAGATATCAGGTTTATGCCAAGGTTTTCTTCTTTCCAAATTTTCAAGGAGTGTATGAAATGTATATATATATATATATAGGTGTATATATATCGGGACTTAATGAAGTATCTCGTAACTTCATTATTTATAACGATATTTCAAAGATTGAATCTATTCAAATCTTATCTTGTAGTCTCATCTATGTGATGAACTTTTGAAACAGATTATACCTTGAACGGTGGTAGTTCAAGTAGTATTCGGAAAAGATATAAGTATATTGGAGTATCTCGTAACTTCACCTTTTCAACTTATATCTAGTAAATGATTATCTTATGCATGACAAAGATTTTCAAAAAAAAATGTTGAGACAAGGTTAGATATATGAGATCACCTTGTAACGATATTTTTATACAGTTATAAACTGGAACTCTGTGTATATTATGCATGGCAGAGGATTTCAAAGATTTTGAAAAGTATATATACTTATATACTGAATATTTTGCGACTCGGTCGCGTTAAGATATCAAACTTGGTTCATTTCTTCTTGACCAAGACTTTCATGAGTACTATGAGAATGCTCATATATTGTTAATTATTATACATATTATTTCGGTGGGCTTGTTGCTCACCCTTGCTTTCTTCTTTCATCACACAACAACAGATATACAAGATGAACATGATCAAGCTCCCAATTCGCGAGCGGATAGGAAACGTTCCACAGTTTCCTGTAGGCGTTGATGCCGTTGTAGCTGAGGTAGGATCTACCAATAGGCTAGGCTTTCAACTTTTGATGTACCAGACTTATGTATATTTATGAATTGTAATAATGGCAAGGAATATGTAAATTATTCAGAAACCTTTTTTAAGGTGAAATGGTTTATAATTGTGGAATAAAATGACTTGTGTTATTTTTGGTATTCATCTCTGAGTCTACAACTTGTGGTGTGTGTGTGTATATTGTGGGGTCACAGTATGCAGTAGTTGGTTGACTGTTAAGATTAAGTATTGATAAGGGAAATGGAACTCGTGACAACCCGAATCCCCGACCCCGGATTTGGGGGTGTTACAAGCAGGTAGAAGAAGAGAGACAAGCAATTCCACTGAGGATTGGATCTCATTGATTTGAGTTTGCTGAGAAGCTTGATTCTTTAGAATTTCATCAATCTGAGCTTGTTGCTTCTATTGAGTCTTTTCAATATACCCAATTCGGTCAAAGGCTGGCTTAAAAAATCTGTTCTTTTCCAATTTTACATTCATATCTTGCAGGATCAGTGATTCTTGAATTTTGTTCACCTTGTCATGAGTTATTGAGTGTTGACCTTGAAGGTGCCTAGTACTCAATGCAGTAACTCTCAGCTGTGCCTTGAAATCATCATTTATCAGCATTTCATCAGCCTTAGCGAGGTGCTCAGCAAGAATTTTTTCAGTAGGAACAAAACTAACTGTGTTCCATTCCTTAGTCCACTCCTTTCCTCTAGGAGTTTCACTCCAAGGTACTGGTGCATCCTCTCTAACAAACTTCTTGATTAGATCAGCTTTGCATGGAGCTTGTTGAGGTGCATGTCCAGATGTACCAGCTGCATCAGCATTTACATTTGTAGCAGCTTCACCAGTAATTTCAGCATTGTCAGCATTAGAACTTACAGAGCCTGCAGTATCAGCATCCTCGGATAGAATAATAGTATGTGAGGCTATAGAGGTTTCAATATCATCCTCTAAATTCTGATCTGCAACTAAGTTCTGATCAACATCCAAATTTTGATGCCCACCTACAATCTGATCTTCATCATCTAGATTCAGAACTGGTGTTGTTGGAATATCTGCATTGAAATCAGCATCTAGAAGTGGTGTTGTTGGTGGAGTGAGTTGAGTTGGTGGAGCTTCCAAGTACAAAACCTCAGGCACAACCAAGTTATGTATGTCTATTTCAGCACTTGTACATGGGTCTTCAGCATGTACTGGATCAATTATAGGAGACACATGAGGTGTAGAAACTTGCTCTGGAATATCCTCTTGTTCTTGAATAGGAGACTTTTGAGCTTGAGTAAAGTCTGATTCAGCAATGGGAAGTAATTCAATTACTATAGGTTCTGTTGGGATCAGAGATTCCTGACCCCCTTCCTTAGCTGCTGCTTCCAGAACTTCTTCAGAGTGTGATGATTCACTTACAGCCCTCCTGGCTCTTTGCCTTTTGAGTTTCTTTGCTGAAGTTGAGACTTTGGGAGCTTCATCATCAGAATTTAGCTTTCTAAGCCTTTTGAGGGGCCTAGAACTCCCAGTTTCAGTATCTTTCTGAGAAGAGATCTTCCTAACTTCTACAATAACAGGTTCTGATATAGGAACCTGTTCCTCATTATCTGACTCATCTCTCAGAATAATTCTCCTTCTCTCCTGTTGAGACTGAGGTACTATCTTAATCCTCTTGGGTTTTGAAGATGAAGGCTTCACTGGATGTGCTGAAGGTTGAGGTTGAGATGACTGTGTTGGTTTGTAATATGTCCTGATGGAGGGTTGAGTTGGTTGAGGTTGAGAAGTTTGAGGTGTTTGTGTAGTTGTGGTAGGTGCGGATGGAGATTGGGTTGGTTTTGATGAGTTGGTGGGTTGGACATCAGGATAGACAGATGTATATGCTTGTGGATCAGCATTTACCAAGATCTGTTTTACTGACTGAGGAATCTGTAAGGGTCTCAGCACCTGTTTCTTATTGTCAGCATTTAACAAATCATTAAAAGCCCCTTTTCAATCTTAAAGGGTGGAATTAAATCACTGGCTAGTGGGGGCTCATCAGCATAACAAAAAGTATATATAAGCTGACATAATCTAGCAAAGTATACAACATTCGTATCCTCTGTCATCCTATCCCCTATGAAACCTAGCACATCACTTGCAAAATCAAAATGAGTTTGATGGATAAGGGCATACCCGATTTGATGACTCATGATGGGAATAACATCAAAGTTGGAGCATCTATTGGCGAATGCCTTAGTAATACAATCAAAGAAAAAGCTCCATTCCTTTCTGATATTTGATCTTTTCAGTTGACCCAGCTTTCCCAAACTTTTATCATTGCCCAGACTGGCCATAAGCTGCTGTAAAACAGGATCCTCCACTGTTGAGAATGTACAACATTCAGGTAAGTGGAGAGCTTTACGAACTGCTCCTGGAGTAACCACATGCTCGACATCTCCTGATGTAAAAATGATGCTTGGTGAACCAGCAGCAGCACCACCATTATCAAATAGCCCAGTTCGCCAAAACGTCATCACTTGTTTGCTTGAAATAGATTGAGGTTGGGTCAAAGCGTACCCAATCTCACTATTAGCTAAAAAATCTTGCACAAAGTGCAGATCTGATGGAGCTTCAACCTTGTTCAGGATTGCAGCATAGTTATTTGATACAAACTTGGCTCCATCAACAATTAAATCCTTGGGCGCCATCAGAAATAAGTGAGAAATTAGTTTGCCTGAAAGGTGTTTGACGAAATGTCTGTATAGAAAACCGTCAAAAAATGTGAGAGAATAAGAAAGAGAGAGAGAGTGAATATAATAGATATGTGAATAAAAGATTTGAAAATCTTTTATCTCTTTCACTTAGACAACCCACGTGACAGCAGTTATTGAGAAGTGGAACAGACCTTTACACCTGTCAGCCATGCAGCAGTTAAGGCAAAGTTAATGGGCACGGTAAATAAGTAATGATTACATTGCACGTTCAGTTTTTTTAAAAAAACTGTTCCCACTAAACAAATGATTATTACTGCTTTATCTCACATAAACCGATATTCTGTAAAAATATGACCGTTCAAGTAATGGCCAAAAATAAATCAAGTAAATAAATACTGCCACGTCAGCATCAGAACTTGATTATTATCAGAATTTAAAAGTCATCAGAATATGGCTCCTTAACTCGAAAAGTGAATGTTTATTTCTGTAATTCTTCACATAAATACTGATATGGTTTCATCAGAACTTAATCATCAGAACTTCCATCAGAACTTGTCCTCAGAATTTATGCAACTGACACTTAAACTGTTCATCTGAAACAACATTTATCACCACGGTAATTTTCATCATTCATATGGAGTGTATGTGTGTGCAATAAGCTAAATATCAGATAAAGAGTAAAGTCTGATTCACTTTAGTACATCTTATAAATAAGGAATAACTAAGAACTTTGATCAAAATCTGTCATTATTCTGAAGTCTACTATAGAATGAGTTCATGCATGAGTCCACCTCAACTGTTTTGTGCTCATTTTATGCATCTTTTGAAATTCTTTTTTACAGTGGCTTCTCAGTGTAAGTGAGTCATGACTGCTTATCAGAATTTATGCTGTTATCAGAGTATTTCTCCAGTAATCAGAGAATGTGAAAAGTCACCAAGAAAATTTTATTTTGCTTTTCTAATACATATTACTTAATACCAGCAATGCACTTGGGTCTTCCCTTCCATATTTTTACTCTAGATCTCAAAGGAGTACCTGATATTTATTTCTTTTCTTTTCTTTTTCTTTTGATAAGTGAGGCTTATCAGCACTTAGTACATCCATCAGATTTACTAACATCAGAACTTAACAGATAAGAAGCACTATTCTAGTTTTTGACTTAGTAATAAGATACACAAAGTAAACTTTAACCAAGCTCAATATCAGGATTTGCATGTGTTAAAAGATTTCCACATAAACAATTACTTCAAACATGGGATTATTAGTATATTAAAGACTACTAGGTCAACATCTAGCACAGTTATCCTCATTGGATTGAATAGTCACAGAAACATTCATATCACTATCAAAGTTTAGAAATTCACATCAGACAATAATCAGCACTTAAGAAAATTTCAATTTAAGCACAGACTACATAAAGATAGTAATATCTATAAATACTGATCATGAGGTCTAATGTATCAGAACATAAACTAGGCAGATTTAGAGAAAGAACCTGAAATCATTCCAAGTTTATTTACCAATCTTGTAAAAGTAGCTTCACACAGTGGTTTTGTGAAGATATCTGCTAGTTGTTGATCTGTTGGAACAAAATGCAATTCCATTGTTCCTTCCATCACATGCTCCCTTATGAAGTGGTACCTAATGCTGATGTGCTTTGTCATTGAGTGTTGAACTGGATTACCTGTCATAGCAATAGCACTTTGATTATCACAGTAAATAGGGATTTTAGAATATGTTAACCCATAATCCAGTAACTGATTCTTCATCCAAAGAATCTGTGCACAACAGCTTCCTACAGCAATGTACTCTGCTTCTGCAGTTGATGTGGAAATTGACTTCTATTTCTTTCTAAACCAAGAAACCAATCTGCCTCCAAGAAATTGGCAGCTTCCACTTGTGCTTTTCCTGTCAATTTTGCATCCTGCAAAATCTGCATCTGAGTAACCTATTAGCTTAAAGTCTGATTCTCTAGGATACTACAATCCCAGATCAGCTGTACCCTTAAGATACTTGAAAATTCTTTTCACAGCTGTTAAGTGAGGTTCTCTTGGATCTGCTTGAAATCTTGCACAAAGACAGGTAGCATACATGATATCAGGTCTATTTGCAGTTAGATAGAGTAGTGAGCCAATCATACCTCTGTAATCAGTTATATCTACTGATGTACCACTATCCTTATCCAATTTTGTTGCAGTGGCCATAGGAGTGGATGCACTTGAACAATCTTGCATTCCAAATTTCTTCAACAAATTTCTGGTGTACTTAGATTGACAAATAAAAGTTCCTTCTTCATTCTGCTTGACTTGAAGGCCCAGAAAATAGCTAAGTTCTCCCATCATACTCATTTGATATCTTGACTGCATTAGCTTGGCAAACCTTTTACAAAGTCTGTCATTTGTAGAACCAAAAATGATATCATCAATATATATCTGCACCAAAAGTAAGTCCTTTCCATGGTTGAGATAGAATAAGGTTTTGTTAATAGTCCCTCTGTTAAATCCACTTTCCAGAAGAAACTGAGCTAATGTCTCATACCATGCTGTTGGAGCTTGCTTAAGGCCATAAAGTGCTTTATCAAGTCTGTGGACATGATGAGGAAATTTTGAATCTACAAAACCTGGAGGTTGTTCAACATATACTTCTTCTTCCAATTCTCCATTAAGAAAAGCACTTTTTTACATCCATTTGAAAGACTGTAAACTTTTTGTGAGCATCATAAGCCAAAAATATCCTTATGGCTTCCAATCTAGCAACTGGTGCAAATGTTTCATCATAATCAATTCTCTCCTGTTGAGAGTATCCTTTTGCAACCAGCCTTGCTTTATTCCTTGTAATTATGCCATCACTATCAGTTTTGTTTCTGAACACCTATTTTGTACCAACAACAGATCTGTTCTTTGGTCTTGGCCCTAGGGTCCAGACTTTATTTCTTTCAAATTCATTTAACTCTTCCTGCATTGCTTGCACCCAATCAGCATTTTGAAGAGCTTCTTCCACTTTCTTTGGTTCATCCTGAGAAAGAAAAGAGTGATAGAGACATTCATTTGATGTTGCTGTCCTAGTTCTTATACCTGCTTCAGGATCTCCAATAATCAAGTCAGGTGTATGTGCTTTAGTCTACTTCCTTGCAGATGGAAGATTATCTCTACAACTAGATGCTCCCCCATGATCCATGCTGTCTCCATCAACATTCTCTGATGCCCCCCTGAAATTATGCTCTCTGAGTTGGATCCTTCAGAATTTGAGTTTCTAGAATTATCAGAATTTGGCTCATCAGAACTTGATAAATCAGAATTTGAGTTTCCAGAATTATCAGAACTTGCCCCATCAGAACTTGATGAATCAGAACTTGAAGAGCCTGTTCTTGGTTCTGATGCTTCTTGAGATGTGGTTGGATATTCAATATGCTCCCCCTGCACATGTGCATTTTCCTTTGGCGTAGTTACCACAGTTTCAATAACATCAGAGTTTAACCCATCAGAGTTTGCAGTATCAGGATTTAGACTGTCAGGATTTAGATTGTCAGGATTTAGACTATCAGGATTTACAGAATCAGAATTTAAAACTTCATTCTCAAATCTCAGCTGATCATGATCATTGAAATCTTCAAGTCCTGTAATATTCTTATCATCAAAAGAGACATTGATAGATTCCATGACAACCCTTGTTATTAAATTGTAGACTCTGAAGGATTTTATGGAAAAAGTGGATATCCAACAAAAGTTTCTTCATCAGCTTTTAGATCAAATTTGGATAACTGTTCAGGATGAGTCTTAAGAACAAAATACTTGCATCCAAATACATGAAAATACTTCAGATTTGGCTTCTTTTTCTTGACCATCTCATATGGTGTCTTTCCATGCTTGTTGATAAGTGTTGCATTCTGAGTAAAACAAGCAGTCTGCACAGCTTCAGCCCAAAAGTAGGTTGGTAACTTTGCTTCATCAAGCATAGTTCGTGCAACTTCGATAAGAGTTCTATTCTTTCTTTCAACAACTCCATTTTGCTGTGGAGTTCCAGTAGCAGGGAATTCCTGCTTTATTCCATGGTCTTTGCACAAATCTTCCATAGTCAAATTCTTGAACTCAGTGCCATTATCACTTCTTATGATTTGATTTTCACAGAGTCTTTGACCAATTTATTCAGTTATTTGACATGATCAATCAAGATAGATGCATTTTCACTTTTTGTGTGCAAGAAATACACCCATATATATCTGGTAAACTCATCTACTATGACCATAGCATATTTCTTCTTTGCAATAGCCATGACATTTACTGGACCAAATAGATCAACATGTAGTAGGTGATAAAGCTCAAGAATTGAAGATTCAGTCTTGCTCTTGAATGAAGATTTTATTTGTTTTGCCTTTTGACATGAATCACAAAGGCCATCAGGAGCAAATATTGATTTTGGCAGTCCTCTCACAAGATCTTTCTTGACTAGTTCATTTATATTGTTGAAATTTAAATGAGAGAGTTTCTTGTGCCAATCCCAGCTTTCTTCAATTGATGCTCTACTTAACAGACATATTGCAGAACCATCAGAACTTATTGAAAGCTTAGCTTCATAAATGTTACCATGCCTGTATCCCTTTAGAACAACTTTTCCTGTAGATTTGATTACAACTTCACAGTGTTCTTTAAAGAAATCCACATGATAACCTCTATCACAGATTTGACTAACACTCAGCAAATTGTGTTTAAGTCCTGAGACTAGAGCTACTTTTTCAATGATGACATTCCCAAGATTGATATTTCCATATCCCAGAGTTTTTCCAGTGTTGCCATCTACATAAGAAACACCTGGGCCAGCTTTCTCCATAAAGTCTAATAGCAGGGCTTTATTTCCAGTCATATATCCTGAACATCCACTGTCCAGAACTAGGATGTTTTTCCTGTTGCCCTGCAATCACAAAGACCACTAATGATTAGTTTTAAGGACCCAGACTTGCTTGGATCCTTTGGCCTTATTAAGTTTGTTAACATTTGCAGCGGATTTAACATCAGAGTTTATGTTAACATTTTTCTTATCAGAATTTACAATATCAGATTTTGCATCAGAACTTACACTAGAAAGAATAATGCTAACTTTCTTTAAAGAAGGTTTTATTTGATAATAATCATAGTACAAACTATGATATTCCTTACAAGTATAAATGGAATGCCATAAACTACCACAATGAAAATAAGGATTTTGTGGCCTATATTTAACATACTGACTCTTAACTCCTGATTTTGAAGGTAAGGAGTTTATGTTCTTATTCTTCCTGCAAAAAGAAGCCAGATGGTTAGAATTTCCACAGTTATAACATTTCTTTCTAGGAGCATTAGGAACAGGCTTATAATCATTGCTTTTATTCACACATTCCTTTCCATTCCAATTTTTCCTAGGTGGCTTTACCTTGTTTACATTCTTAACATCTTTCAGCTTATGCTTAAGCTGCTTCTTTGTCATTAAACCTATGTTAACTTCAGTTGGCTTATCCTATTTTGGTTTGTCAGAAGTTAATTTCTCTTTAACTTCTGATTTATCAATATCAGACTTTACAGCTATAAACTTAACAGGATTTACCTTTGGCTTTTGTTTAACAACTATAGGCTCAATTTGTACAGTTCCTTTATTATTCTTATCATCTCCATAACCTAAGCCCTCTTTCCAATTTCCACGACTTAACAAATTCTGAGTTGTTCTGCCAGAGTTAGTCCAAGTCCTGATAATCTCTCTTTCCTTTTCTAACTCAGTTTCTAGAGATTCATTCATTTTAAGCACTTCATCTCTAACATAGAAAGCATCATCTCTATCTTTCTGAGTTTGATGGAACATAACTAACTCTTTTTCTAAATAATCATTCCTTTTTTTTAAGCAAGATTTCCAGAAGTTAATCTTTCACATGTTAAAGTTTGATCTCTATAACTAATGAACATGGTTTTAAGATATCTTCTCAACTCAGTAATATCATCAGCATGAAAATCATAAGTTGTTTGAGGTACCTTTAACTCAGCAGCTTCAGATGTGCTATGAGCATTTGCCATCAAGGCATAGTTCACCTCACTTTTCGAATCTGAAGTGTCTGTCCAACTTTTCTTCTTTGTGACAAGAGCCTTGCCTTTGTCACTTTTTCCTTTCTTGTAATCAGGAGATATGTGGCCTTTCTCACCACAGTTATAGTATTTGACATTTGAGTAATCTCCTTTGTTAGACTTTCCTCCTTTGCCTTCAGCTTTTCTGAAACGTTTCTTATAAGAACTTGCACCTTTCTTGGAAAATTTCTTTCCCCTTCTGAATTTCCTGTATTTTATATTTGTGATACCTTTCACCATAAGAGCACACAACTTCATCATCTCTTCATCAGCATCCATCTCAGATAGAATTTCAGTTTCTGAATCCTCATCACTATTAGAACTTGATGACTCAGTATTAGACTTTGTGATGAGAGCCTTTCCTTTGCCTTTCTTTGAGACAGCCACTTTAGGGGATTCCTCCTCAGCCTTAAGAGCAACTGTCCTTGACTTTCTCCCATGCCTCTTGCTTCTTTGATCCATCTCAAGCTCATGAGTCTTGAACATACCATAAATTTCATCAAGAGTAGTTTCATCAAGAGCATAGTTGTCTCTTATAGTTGTGGCCTTCAAATCCTAACTTTCAGGAAGAGCTAAAAGGAATTTGAGATTAGTATCTTCAAGATCATATTCCTTATCCACCAGTGACAGATCATTCAAGAGTTTGACAAATCTGTCATATAAACCAGTTATGACTCATCAGGTTTTGAGTCAAAGTGCTCATACTCTTGAGTGAGTATAGTCCTCATGTTCTTCTTAATTGAATCAGTTCCCTGGCATCTTGTCTCCAAGGCATCCCATATCTCCTTTGCAGTCTTGCAGTTAATTACCCTGTTTGACATGCCATTATCAATGGTACTATGAAGCAAATGTCTTACCTTTACATCCTTGGAAATATATGAGATATCTTCAGCTGTATTTTCACTTTTCTCCTTTGGTACAGTCTGTGCTGGCTGATTTGCAACTACAACAGAGAGCTTGGTTGGCTTATGTGGTCCTTCATTAATTTTGTCAAGGTATTCTGGATCTGTAGCTTCCAGAAACATAGACATCCTCACCTTCCATATGGGATACTCAGAAGGTTTCAGTATGGGAACCCTAATAGTCTCATATCGATTATGGATTTGAGTCTTTGGAGTTTCTTCAGTTTTGGTGGGCTTAGTTGGAGTTTGTGTTTCTTCAGACATGATTGTTTTTGGATCTTTACTGTATGTATGTTAACAGATTGCTCTGATACCACTTGTTAGGTCACACACACTCTAGAAGGGGGTTGAATACAGTGTTTGTTACAATCAAATCGAATTAAGAACACAAGTAACATAACACATATTTTATTCAATATAATAAACTCTGTTACAATAGAACTGTCCTCTCTCAGTGATGAACAAATATCACGAGAGCTGCTAGGGTTACAATGAATAATAATCTCGATTAAGATAACACTTATAGTGTAAACCCTATGCTGTGTTTATATAGACACACAGTTACAAGATAATCTTCTAATTGATATCGAATATAATTCTGCATCCTAAAATATATCAACTAGTTATCTTTTCTTCCAAGTATTCTATTCTTCATAGAATTCTTCTTCATGCATATCTCTTCTTGTTTTAGTCTCGATCTTCTTTCCTTTCAATCAACCGCCTTCCTTATCTGAAAGTCTCCTTAAGTCCTGATATTATCTCCTGATAAATATCTTGTGATAACTTAAGTTCTGACAACTTAAGTTTTGATATCTTAAGTCATGACTTCAGTATAAGTACTGATTTCCAGTTAAGTCCTGATTTGTCCTGTTTAGTTAAGATCTGTAAACTAAACACAAATCCTCATTAAACATGACATCACAAATATATCTAACAGGATCCTAGGCAATAAAAATGTCCGCATATTGTAAAATATACAAGTATTAAGTCGACATAATTTTAATGTCAAATTCATATTCATACTTGTATTAACATGCCATTATAATTGTTCAATACTTGTGTTAACATATGCCATTATAATAGGATCCTAGGCAATACAGTATTCATAGTAGCCTGATATAATTTATATCTGAAATATTTGGATACAACTGATATCGAATATTTAGTACATTTGTACTTATAAGGTAAGAAAACAATGCTGATTATGTCAGTGAGTTATTAAAAATAATAAATAAAGTAATTTAATTAAGATGGTTAACAAATCAATAATCATCGACTATGTTTATTTATTTATGATATGCTAGTTGTTATGTATCTAGGTATATGTATTCTTTAATTCAAATTTCGATAATAGGGCAATAATTTATTATATATCTATATGTGTATAATCGGGTTTCATAAAGGGGCCCTGTTGCCAGGAAACCCTTATACAATAAATAACTTTTTAGCCGTTGGATCAATCATTCAACGGTTGAGATTAAAAAAAATAGTGAAAGGGACCGCGGACATTGTCTGGGGTCCGGAGAAATTACTTTTTTGTCCCTTTTCACGGATCGTGGACATTGTCAGTGGTTGGGATTTAAAATAGTCTTCCCCTCGCATTAACATAACAGGCGATTTAAAGTCCTAACTGCAGACAATGTCCGCGGTTCGTGACTAAAAGGCAAAAAAGTAATTTATCCGGACCCCTGATATTGTCCGCGGTCCCCGTGACTAATTTTTTTAACAATGGCCGTTGGATTAACCAGCCGTTAATCCAACGACTATAAAATTGTTTGTTGTATAAGGGTACCTGGAAAATCGTTGCCAGGGACCGTCCCCCCTGCTTAAAACTAGAACATTAAAGTTGTGGATAGCCCGTCTGTTGTTAAATAATATTGAATTAAGGGTAGGGATGATAAAATCAGACACGACCCGAAATTCGACATGAACCCAACCTGCAAAAGTACAAATTAGAGTCAATATTTTTGACTTTCGAGTCAGATTCAAATTGGGTATAAATTTATCCGAAAAAAATCGGGTCATATTCAGGTTGACCCAAAATACCCGGACCCGAACTATTTTTTAAATAATAAATATATATATATTGTGCTCATTTGGGAAATTTTAAAATAAGTAATTTATCACTTAAAATGCATAAGTGACTTATAAGTGATAAGTAGATGAAAGCTTATAAGTTGTATAAGTGTTTGGATAATTTATTTATATGTCAGATTTTTTTTTACTTAAATGAACTAAAATAAATAATTTTTAAATAAAACTATCTTAATTTGTGAATTTTAAATTTAAATAACATTTACAAATATATATTTTAAAATTAAAATTAATAAAAAGGCGAAAAAATCAATATAAGTTGAAAAAAAGTACGTCGTTACTAACATTCAACTTATCAGCTTATAAGTTGTAAATCCAACTTATAAGTTGGGTCGACAAACACTCGTCAATAAGTATCTACGAGCTTATAAGTGAATAAGCTATTTATTTGGTAGTACCCAAACAGGCCCATTGTATGTACATGTTTGGTTATATTTTATAATATATTGGTAATATTGTGTTTTGTTACAATATTACTTTCAATGTCAATTTGGCATAACATTTTATTCTTGTAATGTTCCAACTTAAAATATATTACTGATAGGGACTAAAATAAACCCAGATTACGTAATTAATATCGCGTTAATTGTATTAGAATTGGGCTGGTTGTTAGGCCCATTAGAAGAGGCCCAGGACCCTTGATATGGGCCTCAAAATAGCCTAGGAATATTATTAATGTTGAAATTAATTAGACCTGATACGGTCCAATAATGAAGCCCAGTTGGAAAGGCCCAAAAACCTGAATATTAATTAATTTCATAATTAATTAATAGGGGAGAAATCAGCTGTTAAGATGAGTCCCAGTGGGGATATAGATCCTTGTGGATTGGCCTCCAAGGAACCTTATGGGATAAGGAATCAGTCTCCTACTTCTCAGGACTTCAAAGTCCATTTTGGCGCCGTCTGTGGGAAAACATAACAATAACCATGGCGAGAACACGGAGTGGACACAACGCCCCTGAAGGAACACCAGCTAGGACAACTCAAACGATTTCACCGATGGTGGAGATACCCCCACACTCGACCTATGCCGCTACCCAAGGGGGAACCCAGGTGAGGGCAACTGAACCTCAGCCACAAGGGACGATTCCCCCGGCTCCTCAAGGGACGAATCCCCAACTTAAGCAGCTACATACACCTGTGAATTCTCGACCCGTTGGGTATAAGTATTCAACTATTGTGGCCACTAACCCCCCTTATGGGATGCCCCTGTACCCCGAGGTTGGAGGAAGTGGACATACTGGATGGAGTGAAGCACGGGGGAAAATACCCCTCCACATACGAGGTTTGGCTCCTATCTCGAAGGATCTGGAATTTTCTGGTCCTTACACTGAGAGAGACTCCGAATCTTTGGATGATGAAGTGGCCCCAAGAAGGAGGTGTGCTGGTAAAGAGCCGATGCCTGATGGTAACCAACGTCCCAAGAGCACACGAGGGATGAATCCCCAAGAAGTGCATGAGAGAATCATGGCTCACGAGGCTGAGATTCAAAGGCTGAAGCGCGACTTGGAGGCGCACCAGGCCCCCAGACCCCCACTACCTCCAAGGGGGAGAAATCCTCCTTCAATCATAGACCTGGATGGTCCGCTGCAGAGAAGGACTGTTATCCCAAGAGCTGATCCAAGCAATCTTCTTCCCCTTGGAGATCCTGATGATCCTACTCCACCATTCACTGAAGAAATAATGAGCGCCCATATCTCAAGGAAGTTCAAGATGCCCACCATCAAAGCTTATGATGGCACCGGAGATCCTGCTAATCATGTCAGGACATTCTCTAATGCACTATTGCTGCAGCCCGTGAACGACGCTATTAAGTGTCAGGCCTTTCCTCAAACCCTGTCGGGAATGGATCAAAGATGGTATAGCCGTTTGCCCCCGAATTCTATTGGGTCCTTCAGAGAACTAAGTCAGGCTTTTATTAAGCAATTCATCAGCGGAAGAGTGCATGAGAAAAGTTCAGCGTCCCTCATGAGCATTGTGCAGGGAGCGAAAGAATCCTTGAGAGACTACCTGAATCGTTTCATAAAAGAAACATTAAAAGTCCCGGACCTTGATGACAAGGTAGCTATGATAGCACTATAACAGGGAACTAGGGACGAGTTCTTCAAGATGTCGTTGGCCAAGTGACCCCTGAAAGCATGTTGCAGCTCCAAGATAGGGCCGGGAAATACATCAAAGTGGAGGAGAGCATGAGAAAGATAGCAGTAAATAACGAGCCCGCTGGAGGCAAGAAGCAAAAGACTGATCTGGAATATATTGCTAAGGACAAGTATCCTGGAACTGAGCAAAACCCTGATTCAATCCCGAAGAAGGGAGGACCTGGGCAAAAGTTCACTGAATATACTAAGTTAAATGCTCCTAGAAGCCAGATCTTGATGGAAATTGAGAAAGATAGAGATATTCGTTGGCTTAAGCCCCTGAAGGCTGATCCTACCAAGCTAGATAAGAGCAAATATTGCAGGTTTCACAAGGATGCTGGTCATGATACTGATGAGTGTAGACAATTGAAGGATGAAATAGAGTTCCTCATTCGAAAAGGAAGATTGAGCAAGTACAATGGAGATGGAGGAGATAAGAATAACAATGGGAGAAAGAAATTTGAAGATCGTAGGAGGGACCAAGACGATCAGGGGCGAAATCCCCAGCCTAGGGGACCGGTGATAAATGCAATCTTTGGAGGACCACGACCCCGAGGGCCCGTGATAAATATAATTTTTGAGGACCAACTGCTGTTGGATTATCCAGGAACTCCGGGAAAGCGTATACTAGAGAGGTTATGCATATTGTTGGGGAAGCCCCGAAGAGGGCCAGGACAGGAGTAACAATGACATTTGATGATTCTGACTTGGAGGGTGTAAAATTTCCTCATGACGACCCGCTGGTCATAACACCAATAATAGGGAATAGCCCGGTAAAGAGGGTCCTTGTAGATAACGATGCCTCGGTGGACATTTTACTCCATGATATATTTTTAAGGATGGGTTACAATGATTCTCAACTAACCCCGACCGATATGCCAATATATGAATTCACAGGAGTGGAGTGCTCCGTGGAAGGGATAATTAAGTTGCCAACAACCATAGGTCAGGAACCAAGACAAGCAACTCAGATGTTGGACTTTATGGTGGTGAAGGCTAGTTCAACTTACAACGCGATCATGGGAAGAACAGGAATACATGCCTTCAAGGCATTCCCTTCCTCCTACCATTCAGTGATGAAGTTTCCCACCGGAAGGGGATTGGAGAAGAGAGAGGAGATCAAAAGATGGCAAAGAGTTGTTACGTGGCCTCTCTTAGGGAAGATGGAGTTGGGGGGCAGGTTTTGCCTATTGAAGATTTGGATATCCGAGAGAATGATGAGAAAAGAGGGAAGCCGACAGAAGACTTGGTTTCGATTCCTTTGGCTCCCGAGGATCCTGAGAAAGTGACTTTCGTTGGAGCCACACTAGAGGAGCCCCTTAGAGGGAAGTTGGTGAAATTTTTGTAAGAAAATAGTTATGTGTTTGCATGGTGGGCAGCTGATATACCAGGCATAGACCCGAAACTGATTACTCACAAGCTAAATGTGGATCCGAATCGGAAGACAGTGAAGCAAAAGAAAAAAAGTTTTGCTCCAGAGAGGCAAGAAGCTATTGAACAAGAAGTAGAGAAGCTCTTGGAAGCTGGTTTCATCGAGGAGATACAATTTCCGGAATGGTTAGCAAACCCTGTGATGGTAAAGAAGGTTAATGGAAAATGGAGGATGTGTGTGGATTTCACCGATTTGAATGACGCATGCCCCAAGGACTGTTTCTCGTTGCCAAGGATAGATACATTAATAGATGCTACTGCTGGACATGAGATGCTGAGCTTCATGGATGGATTCAGTGGATACAATCAGATCAAGATGCACAAGGACGACATCCCAAAGATATCATTCATCACTGACTTTGGTGTTTATTGTTATCTTGTTATAGCAATTGGTCTCAAGAATGCAGGAGCCACCTATCAAAGGTTGGTAAATAAGATTTTCAAGGATCTTATTAGTAAGACCATGGAAGTTTATGTCGATGATATGTTAGTCAAGGGTCTAATAAAGACTGACCATATAACCCATTTGAGGGAAGCTTTTGAGGTCCTGAGATACCACAAGATGATGTTAAATCCTGCAAAGTGTGCTTTCGGAGTGGGATATGGAAAGTTTTTGGGGCTGATGGTCTCCAAAAGAGTAATTGAGGCCAATCCCGATAAAATAAAGGCAATCCTGGACATGGAGCCACCAAAATCTATCAAAGATGTTCAAAATTTTACTGAAAGGGTTGCTGTATTGGGGAGGTTCATCTCCAAATCTGGGGACAATTGCTTGTCATTCTTCAAGTCCTTGAAGAAAGTTAAGGATTTCGTATGGACTGAGGAAAGCCAGAAGGCATTCGAAGAATTAAAGAAATATATGGCCCAGGCCCCGTTGTTGGCCAAGCCAGCTCTGAATGAAATTTTATACTTGTACCTGGCTGTTTCAGAAAATGCCTTGAGCGCTGTATTGGTTAAAGAAGTACTTAAAGTTCAGAAACCCGTATACTATGTTAGCAAAATTCTGTATGAAGCTGAGTTGAATTATTAAACTATTGAGAAGTTTGCTTTAGCCTTGGTAATGGCTTCAAGAAAGTTGCGTCCTTACTTTCAGGCTCATCAAGTTGAGGAGCTAACAAATTAGCCCTTGAGAAATATTATTCATAGTCCCAAGGCTAGTGGGAGGCTGATTAAGTGGGTAATAGAGTTGGGAGAATTTGACATCAAGTACAAGCCACGAACGGAAATAAAAGCCCATACATTGGATGACTTCATGGTGGAATGTACCATACCCAACCAAGAAGTCGGGGGGCAGGAAGACACTATACTTCAAGACACAGAAGTTGATAAAGGAGGCAAAGAAAAGGACGTTAAGGAGAAGAAATATTGGGTTCTCTATTTTGATGGAGCATAGAAAAAATTCAAGTAGAGCAGGGTTAGTTTTACAAAGCCCCAATGAGTTCTTGATTGAATATGCTATAAAGTTAGACTTCCCAACCACAAACAATGAAGCAGAATATGAAGCTCTGATAGCTGGCCTCGGCCTAGCAGGGACACTGAGAGTCAAGAACTTGAAAGTCTGTGGAGACTCGAAGTTGGTCAAATCCCAGGTGAAGGGAGAGTTTGAGGCAAGGGATGATATGATGGCTAAGTATGTCCACCTAGTAAGAGCTGTGATGACTCGATGAGTGCCATATTGAGCACATCCCAAGGGAGGAAAATGCTATGGCGGATGCATTGTCAAAGTTTGCTTCATCTGAGATAGAGGAAAGTTCAGGAAGCGTATACTTCCGCATTTTGAAGACACGAAGCATTGATGTTACGCTTGTAGCTCCTCTAGGGCAGGGGACGTCATGGATAGATCCCATTAAGGCCCATATTCAAACTGGTTGGCTGCCAAATGACGTGACTGAAGCACGAAAGTTGGCTGTTCGAGCACTGAGATACTCCTTGATCGATGGGATTTTATACAAAAGATCTTATATGGTTCCTTATTTAAGATTTCTCAGGCCTGATGAGGCACGCTTGGCTCTTGAGGAGGTACACGAAGGTACTATGGGCAACACCCGGAGAGCAGAGCACTGGCTCATAAGATAACCCGTTTAGGCTTTTATTGGCCAGAGATGATGGCTGATGCCAAAGAATATGTAAAGAAGTGTGGTCGTTGTCAGAAACATGCACCGGTTGTTCGACAACCCCCCGAGATGTTAAATACTCCCAATACTATGGGCCTATAGAACTACTTGTAGAGTCACAACTGGAGCAACTCCCTTCATGTTAGCGGAGCAACTCCCTTCATATTGGCATATGGGGCAGAAGCGGTTGTTCCTGTAGAGATATCACACTCGTCTCCCAAGATCCAAGCTTTTAATGCTGAGGAAAATGAGGAAGGGCAAAGATTAACCCTGGATCTAATTAATGAAGTATGAGATGAGGCACATGCGAAGATAGTGGAATATCAGAAAAAGGCTTCGTTCTACTACAACCTAAGGGTTAAAGAAAGGTTCTTCAAGCAAGGTGACTTGGTTCTGAGGAAGGCGGAAGCTTCCGGTGTTGGGCAGAAAGGGAAACTTGCCCCAAATTGGGAAGGGCCATACAAGGTCAAAAGTGTTCAAGGAAGAGGAACCTACAAGTTGGAGACTATGGATGGTTTTGAAGTCCCGAGAACTTGGCATGCACAAAACCTGAAGGTTTACTATGTGTAAAATGGTTGAGCACGATTCTCACTTGTCAGAATGACAAGTAGGTTGAAAAGCACCTGGAAGCTTTGCTTGCTTAGGATTTTTTTATAGAAGTTGTGTTTATCAGGGTTAAACCCATTTCATGTAAAGTGTTAAAAATTATAAGTTATAATGGAAAACGTTCAATTTGATCAAGTATTGTTGAATTGTTAGATTCTAAAAGACAAACCAAGTTATAAACTTGAGTTCAGGAACTTGAAAACTATGGTAATACTTAAGGTTTGATTACTAGAAAATATGCAAAGTCTATTACAAAATCTGAAAAATGTCTGAAGAAAAGTAAAATATATAAGGCAAGGGATTTATGCCTTAAAAGGCTCGGATTCTTCGGAGCCACTATCTGAAGTCTCCTCGGACGTCTCCTGAGTTGGCCCCTCGGAAGTTTCTTCAGAAGTCTCTGCAAAGGTCTCCTCGGAACTACCCTCAGACACTTCAGATGCCTTTGGGAATGCTGGTTTTGGAGGCTCTTCCACCCTGGCCTTCTTCATAGGAGGCTCGATGTTGAAGTGTATTTTTAGATGTTCGTTCTCAGGGAAGGACTGATATCAACACCAATTTCAAGTCTTTTATCTCTTACAGTTCAGAAGTGCGGAGAATAATTTTGTGGGTGTATTAACTATCCACTAATTTAATCTAATAAACAAATAAAAGTTATATAAGATATATGAGAGAAAACAATTCAAGAATCAGGGTTCTTCAACGGCTATCATGAATTTCTAATTTGTGTTCTTGTTTTGTTAAAAACAATCCTTCTAATGTTTATAAAATCCTCTCCCAAGGTAGATTATAGTGCCTACAATTATCCCTTGAAAGCCACTCCCATGGTTCTACAAAGTACAATTATAGACTATTAAAAACCAAGGATTACATGTTTCATAATTTACATAGTAATCTCCTGATCCAATATTTAAATTGTGTCTATCATATCATGTACTGGAATTAAAATTCCTCTCCCGATTCGTTATAATTCCTATAGATACAATCAAAGGTTCGCGACTCCTTCAATTGTGTTAAGCCCTCAATGACAGATTAACAATCACAAGAAAATCATAATACAACTAAATAAACACAACAAGCCAAAGAATACTACCGAACTCTTGGATTAAGGGATTAAATACTCATGATATATGAAGAAAATAATTATATATTAAAACCACAAATCATGAGTTAAGAATTTGAATACAGAGAATATAACTTGAAGAGTTTCTTTGAAATCTAGACGAATCCCTTCGCTCCTTCTCCCAATCTTGCTCTCTAGCTGCCTCTTTCCCTTCTCTCTCAAGAATAATGGATATCTCTATTCTACAATCTTATACAATATGTTATTCGTTCTCTATACAATATATAAAACCTAATATATATTAAAGAGTTTTAATGCTTTTTCCAAAATTAATTGGATTCTGATGTAAAATTCGTAGGCTGTCTTTCAGGCCTGATTCTGGGCTTCTCCAGTTAGATTCTTAATATTGGACCACTTCTAAACGGTATATAGTTCTGTTAGCTTCGCATGGGCTGTAAGATCGCCCAATTCTGATGTCTAGAACTCAAGTTACGGCCCAAACAGTGATGTATGTGCGTGCAGCCCAATAAATCCGAATTTCCTTATGATTTAAGTCCAAATAAGCTCAATTCCATATAAAGTTAGGAATTCTTTATTTCCTATCATAAAATAATAAACTCTAATTAATAATATCCAATTAATAATATAATATTATAAATATGAGAATACAATCCTTTAAAATATATATAAATATATACTCTATCAAATATCCCCACACTTAGTATTTTGCACGTCCTCGTGCAAATTAATATAATATAGTAGTAACTATTACCACTTTCGTAAGGTGATCACGATTACATTTGGCATATGCAACAAGCCCTTTAAACCCCAAGACAGCCCTAGTGGACGAGTAAGGTCTCGTGAGGGCCTATAGTGAATGTACCCACAAAATCCATCTAACCTATGTAATATGCAACTATATGAATGCAACTAAATGATTGACAATATAAAAGATCTCAAATACAATAGTTTATTCCAAGTCAGATACAACACTCAGAATATGCAACAACTTTAGACCCATCAAGCTCACACACAATATCACCATATAGTTAACACAAGTACAGAGTGCGCGTGTGTGCTTAGCTTAACAAAAAGCTCTCTAATGAATCAAGAACAATGACATACAAGTTTTAACATGACAAGTCATGCGAGTTAATAGCTCCCAAGTTGAGAACTAGAATAGATCTTAAATACTTCGTTACTTAGCACTAGCCATCATTCAAGTTTAGCAAGGGATTTCCATGTCTTTCTTTATTTCTACAACACTATAACTATATGTACATACTGTTTTTTTATTGCTCAGTCTAAGGTTGGGTGGTTCCTCAGTGTAAGTGAGTTACGACCGCCATAAGACTTCACAAGCTTGGTCTAAAGTTGGGTGGCTCCTCAGTGTAAGTGAGTTACGACCTCCATCAGACTTTGCCAACCATATTATACACACATATATTTAATGGTTTATTAACTGTGCAATGGTCGAGATCCCTAAAGATTTATGCACTAATACCCATGTAGCGAGTGTTGGGTCAGCAATCCCAAACCATAAAAGGCTTTAGGTTACTAGGCACAAAGTCCTCTCAGACTTAATTACTCGAGTATTAATGAGCTCAACCTAGTCAATTATACCACATTTTTTTGTGTGTTATTTATTACTACTATCATACATATTTTTTTTTAAAGACATTTACACCCCATCGCTTCCCCCAAACTTAAGCATTTACGTACTAAGCTCAAAAGGGAATAGTCAAAATTCTAATCATCAACAAGCGACTACCCTAAAAAAACAAGTATATCTAAGTCTCAATTCAAGAGTAGGATAAGAGTGTGTGAAGAAATAAGCTCTGCACAAGTGACACTAAACATGTAACATCTTTAACATGTGATCATAGCAAGACTTAGTCAAAAATAAGTTACACATAGTATCATCATAGGTCACCAACTAGGACTACTACTAATTTGAGATCATGATATGATATGATATTCAATAGAATGCATTGCAACTAACTTACAATGTCGCTATATGATACAATGCAATCTATATGATTTTTTTATTATTTTTTTATGTATAATGCAACTACTAAAAACACATCCCCACACTTAAATGAGTCAATATCTTCATGACACGCTAAACTAATAATTCTACAATATAAAAGAAAGAAAGAAAGACTCCCCTATGTATATGCTTGACGTGTCTGATCCATGTCTAGCTAGATTGAGTCTATGCAAACTTGTAGCGCTTCTTTTGTTGATGTAGTTATGTTGCATGAGCATGCTAATAAACTGCACGAGCATGCCAATCCAGCACGTGATCATACCAATAGCATGCATGACCATGCTAAATCGTTAAAAACAAGCCGTGGTTTTTTTTCCAGCTGCATGGTCATGCTGATGAAGTTGCGTGAGCATGCTAAACCTTTAAAAATCAGCCGTGAGGTTCTTTACTGTTGCATGACAATGCCAAAATCTGTGTGATCATTCCAATCTCTGAAAAATAAGCCGAGATGTATAATTGTGTTGCATGACCATGTTGGACACCCTGCATGATCATGCTGTTTCTCCATTCTTGTCCAAAATCATTCTAAACGCCTGAATCACTTCAAACAAACACATTAAAGCACCATGTGGGAGAAAAAAAAACAAAAACAAAATCTAACTAATCTTATAATCTTGGGTTGCCTCCCAAGCAGCGCTTCTTTAATGTCATTAGCTTGACGTGTACATACAACTAGTATCATCAATGTGGTGAAAAAGCAAATAAATGCACATATATACGAATCAGTATTAACATTATGATATGCAAATATATCTTAGATCCATAAAAATATAAGAGACTTTTTATGATCCACACTTTCTCAAGAGACTCATAAAAATCAAAGTAGCTAGAAAAGTCGTCAGAATAATCATCATAAGTATGACTCATAAACTCCTCCCAAATTGGATCCCTATATTCCAAAGCAAGACTTCCAATTTCATCAATCTTAAATCCCTCCTCAATTTTAATTTAGACACTCATCAATTTTTATCTCGTCTACCAATTTATTAAGCTCAACAACATTCTCTAAATTTGGTAGAATTTTAATTGCATCCAAATTATTGTTATCACACATGGGAATATCATTAACTAAATAAGTAGACTCATCAGACACAAAATTATCATCAATTGCTAAACAAGAATCATGAATCATTGGAAAATTGACACAAGGAGGATGTTAAGCCTCAATGATACTATAGAAGGGGGTTGAATATAGTATCTACAATCAATTCGATTATAAACACAAGTATGTAACAGAAAACAAGTTTATTCAATATATCAAACTCTGTTACAGTAGGTTTAATCTACTCTCTCAGTGATGTATGATATCATTAAGAGCTGCTAGGGTTATAATGAATAATATTCTCGTGAATGATAACACATATAGTGTAAACCCTAATATATGTTTATATATTACACAGTTACAAGATAACTACCAATTGATATGATAATGATTCTATTTCCTAGAATATCTCAATCAGAGATTATCTGATGCAGTCCTATAGCTGTCCAATTCTTCATGCATATCTTTACTTGTTTAATCCAGATCCTCTCCTGTAAATCAGCCGCTTTTTATCCATGAAGTGTATCCACACTTAAGTTCTGATATAAGTTATGACGCCTTAAGTTCTGATAACTTCCTGTCTTCAGTAAGTTCTGATTTCCAGTTAAGTTCTGATATTCTGATAATAAGTTCTGAAACTAAACAAATCAGATTAGACATGGCATCACAAATATATCTAACAATCTCCCCCAACTTGTAAATTATGAAAAATATACAAGTTAATAGATTTGATGATGTCAAAAACATTTAATTACAAACGCAATGAGATATTATTTTAAACAGCTAAATACAACTTACAGTACATGTAGCTTTACCAATATCACTGGATCAATCTGAATCCAAAGTGATTTCTTGTAAAGTTTGTTACCAGCTTGTCCTCAGCATTTCTCAGAACTTCAACTAACTGTGCTTTGACTTGCATCTGTTCTTCATCTTCATTATCACCAATATGATAAATGGCTGCTCTGAGTGCAGAAATTGATGTTCTTTCAAGTCGATCTCCAAGTCTGATAACTCTGGGATGTGAAGAGTCTTCATTGTAGCATAAGCATCTTCCTTTCAGAATTACTTCTACCCTAGCAGAATTCTTCCTCATAGGAATTTCTCTTCCATCATCCTCAGTGATTTTTGGAATGTATTCAGAAACTTTTGCACCAGAGATTCTGAGAAGATCTCTTATAGCCTTCAAAATGTAATCTGACCATCTTCTTGTAACATCAGATTTTACTTCCAGAAGGTAGTGAATATGTTGAAGCTCTTTGACAGACTTCTTTAGCACATCAGAATCTGTTAGTCTGTAAGTTCTGCCATCATTGAGAAACAGAATCAATTTTTCTTTAACTTCTGATTTATCATGAGTATCCATGACAATTTGAGCAGACAACACTTTGTCAAGGTGCTTTTGTTTGATTTCTTTATATGGTTTGTCTGTCAAAATGAAAGGATCTCTGAGAGTAACACTTACTCCTGTTTGTATCTTTTCTTTGTCAGAATCTAATCCAGACTTGTCTCTAGCTTGCTAGGCTTTTAACCCAAATGTTGCAAGTTGATTCAACATTAGATTGGTCTTAGGTTCCACTGGAGTAGCTTTGTTCCATAGCAGCTTCTTTTTCTGATCAAGTGTTAAGCTGTCTATGTCAACTTGAGCAGTGTCAGAGGTTGATGTCTTGATGAATTTGTCAGGATTTGCAGTTTCATCTGTAGCTTGTTGTTCTGAAATATCTTCACTCTGAACAACTTGAGCCATGTCAGAGGTTGTCTTAGATTCTTCTGTCATCCTCTTTCTCTTCAGAGTTTCAACTGTTTCATCTTCAGCAGCAGTATCATCAAAGACTTGAACCATCTTGCACACAAGATCCATCAGAATTTGAGGAATCTTCATCTTCTGTTTCTTGATTGTCTCCCCAACTTTTCCCTTTCCCTTGTCTTTGGGATCAGTAATAGTTTGAGATCTAGTACTTAATCTAGGAATCTCTGTGGAAGATCTTTCTTTTATCACAATCCCCTTTTCTTTTGGCCTTTGTGGCTTTTTAGCATCAGAAGCTTTTGACTTTGGTTTTCTCTTCTCAGTAGCAAATTTAGCTTCTTCTTCTTCTCTTAATTCCTCTAAATCCACTCCTGGATTATCCTTAAGGAATAGTCTCTTGGCCAGATCTTCATCAATAGTTTGAATTTTGGGATCCTTGTCAAAGAATGTTGCTTTCTTTCCCTTGAATTTCAGATTCTGCAAAAACTTCTGTGAATCTTGGCTTCCAGCTTGAATCATTACATCAGAAGTAGTTGTCAGAACTTGATCATCGGAATTTGTGATCAACAAAGGAACATCCTGATTTGTAGGCTTCTTTCCTTCCTTATCCCTCCTTTGAGTAGAACCAGACAATCTCTGATGAGAACCTGTCTGTTGAGAAGGAATCCTGCTCAATTGCGCTCCTTGACTATGACCTCTAATCTTATCAGAGTTTCCCTAGTCATCACCATGATCATCCTTTTTCTTCAGTGTCTTAATTGGTGAGCATTTGGACTTAACTACCTTCTCCCCCTTTTTGGCATCATCTGTCAGGAGTAGAGAAAGAAGGAGTTCCACTGAAGGTTGGATCTCATTTAACTGAGTCTGTTGAGCAGCTTGATTTTGTAAGACCTCATCCAGTTGGGACTGCTGCTGGGATTGAACTTGCTCAATAGCATCCACTTTTTCTTGAATTGGTCTGATAAACCTGTTCTTTTCTAGTTTAATCACCATGTCTAACTTATCAGCTATTTCCTAAAGTTTATCAACCTTTACATGAGTCTTGGAGTGTAGACCTTGAAGAGATTTAGTACTGAGAGCAGTGACTTAAATTGTGTTTTGAAGTCAGAATTTATCAGCAATTCATCAACTTTTGCAACATGATCTGTCAGAACAGTTGGGCTGGGAATGAAGTCAGGTTCATTCCACTTCTTTGTCCATTCAACTACTCTAAACATTTCCTCCCATAGAACTGGAGCATCTTCTTCAGCAAATTTAAACAGTGCCTTCTTGCCAAGAATTGGAGCATTAACTGGAGCACTTGCTGGAGCACTGTCTCCAGAATTTGATAAAGTCTCATCATCTTCTGATAACATCAGAGTGTGTGTAACTGAAGGAGATTCTGGAGCTTCTGTTTCCAAATTCTAATCTTCAGGTTCTAAATCCAGAATTGGTGTAGTAGGAATTTCAACATTTAGTATTGGAGAAACAGGTGGAGTTTCCTCTTTTGCTGGTGGTGCTTCCAGATACAAAACAGTTGGAATATTCAACCTGTGAATATCAATTTCAGGACTTAACCCTGAATCTCCAACCGAGGCAGTTTCTTTGAATGGAGAGATAGGAGGTGTGATCACTGTGTCTTGAACAGTGTCTTCAGGTTGAGGTGGAGCTGTCAAAGCTTCAATGACTGTAGGTTCTGATGAGATTAGAGATTCCTGATCCCCTTCCTCAGCATCTTTAGCATCCTCAAATTGAATTTGTGCAATATGCACACCTGCTCTAGTCTTCCTTGATCTTCTAGATGGTGGAGTGATATGATCTGTATCAGAATTTGAAGGTCTTTTCCTTTTCAAAATCCCAGAACCCTCAGCTTCATTCTGTTTATGAGGAGTTACCTCTTCAGCTTCTAATGTCACAGGTTCAGATGCAGGAACCTAGACTTGTTCTTCCTCATCAGATTCATCTATCAGAATCATCCTTCTTCTTTTCCTTGGTGGAATTTAGGCACAGAGATAGTTCTTTTGGTTTTGGGCCTAGAGGATGTGTCAGATTTTACAAATGGCACCTTTTGAGAAGTACCAGATGTTGGTTTAGTTTTGGATTTGAGAGGTGAGGTTCAGATAGTAGGTGCTGATGGTTGTGGTTGAGAGGATTGTGCTGGTTGATAGTAGGTTCTGATAGTAGGTTGTGGTTGAGTATTGGAAGGCTGGGTTGGTGGAGGTTGTTAGGGTGTGTAGGTGCAACATCAGGATATAAGGTTGTGTATGTGTGAGGATCAGAATTTACTAAGAATTGTTTGACAGATTGGGGAATTTGGAAGGGTCTTAGTATATCCTTCTTATTGTCAGCAGATAATAAGTCTGTGAAAGCCCTTTTGTGAAGTTTAAAGGGTTCAATTAACTCACTAAAGTTTTGAGGTGCATCAGAACAACAGAAACTACATATAAGCTGACATAATCTAGCAAAATATACTATGTTGCTATCTTCTTTCATCCTATCACCTATAAAACCCAAAATAGCAGTAGCATAATCAAAATGAGTTTGATTAAGAAGTGCATACCCTATTTGCTGACTCATGATTGGAATAACATCAAAATTTGAGCATTTGTTGGCAAAGGCTATGGTAATACAATCGAAAAAGAAGCTCCACTCCCTCCTGATGTAGAGCCTCTTCAGTTGTCCCAGCTTGGAAAAAGACTTCTCATAGCCAAGATTTGCCATCATGTTTTGAAGAACTGACTCCCCAACTTGTGAATTGTAAGTACAGTTTTCTGGTAGATGCAATGCTTGTCGAACAGTGGACAAGGTTACCAAGTGCTCATCTTCCCCTGTTGTAAAAATGATGCTTGGGGACCCACTTTCACCACCATTATCATAGACTCTAGACCTCCAAAACTCCATAATTTGCTTGCCTGAGAGAGTCTGTGGTTGGGTAAGAGAATACCCAATTTCACTTCGAGCGAGAAAATCTTGAATGAAGTGAAGTTCTGAAGGAGTCTCGTCCTTGTTGAGAATAGCCATATAGTTGTTGGGGACAAACTTGGCTCCATCATAGATAAGATCCTTAGGTGCCATTTCCGTGAAAATTAAGTGAAAAGTTGTGTGTGTATAGAGAGTTTGATAAAATGCCTGTGAGAAAATAGCTTCAGAGAATAATAGAGAGTGAGAGAAAATAAGAGAGATTAGAAAAGAGTAAGAAAGTAGGTAAAAGATTGTAAAATATATTATCTCTCGTATATATATTCTCTCCACTAATTACAACGGCTAATTTATGAAGCAGAACCAACATTTGATACCTGGCAGCATGTAAACAGTCAAAACATTATTAGTGGACACGGTAAATGTGCAGTAATTATTTCTCACATGCAGTTACCAAAACAAACACGCAACCCATTAACCAAATGATTATTATTGTTTTTATCTCACTTAATTATTTTCTGATAAAATGACCGTTACAGTAAAACTAATAATGAATCAACCAATTAAAATGTGACACGTAAGCATCAGAGTTTGTATCAGAACTTGACTATTATCAGAATTTAACGGTCATCAGAACATGGCTTCTGTACTCAAAAAGTGAATGACTGTTTCTGTGTTTCTTCACACAAATACTGACTGGTTTCTTCAGAGTTTAATCATCAGAACATAATCAGAACTTATCCTCAGAATTTATGCAAATAATACTTAACTGTTTATTAGAAACAACTTAATCTTGGCCAATCGGGTCATTCTCTTATCTGCCATCTGAAAAAGGGCGGAAAAGAAAACAATTTTAAACACAAGCTCTATACAAAAGCGTGCAGAAAAATAAAAGTAAGAAAAGAGGGTATTTACGTGAAATAATGCTGGAAAAAGGGAAATGGATTGCTAAAAGCGAAAGCTTTGAGGCTCGAAAACTCTGACCTACAGTTATACCGTTTTGCCTCCAAGATCTTTGAAAGAAGAAGAGAGAAAGAGAATTTAGAAATGAGAAGTGAGGAATGATTGACTCTACTCACTCCTTTATATAGGGAAGGAAGTGAAGATGAAGGGACAAAAAGCCCCTCAAATCAAGGCCCAAGAGCAAAAAGCCCAACTTCCAGATTCTTCTAAAAGAAATTTTAAAAGTTTCCAGAAGAAACCAGTATGTTCACGAAGGTTCAAATCAAGATTTAGGCTCAAGCATAGGCCCAAATCCAAGTTGGAATAGGAAAAGCCTAGGCTCAAATCCAAGTTGGATTAGGAAAAGCCTAGGCCCAAGTCCAAGTAGAATTTGGAAAAGGCCCAATTCAAAGCCCAATCCAAAAAAATTGGAAAAAGTCAGGCCCAAACTGAGATCGAGGTCGAAAATGAGGTCATGAATCCAGTTCAAAATATTTTGAACAGGAGCCAGAAAAATAACCACATAACAGACCAGGATCAAGATCGAAAATGAGGTCGTGAATCCAGTTCAAAATCTTTCGAACAAGAGCCAGAAAAACAACCACATAACAGACCAGGATCGAGGTCAAAAATGAGGTCGTGAATCCAATTCGAAATCCTTCAAATAGGAGCCAGAAAAATGCCCACCAAAAAGACCAGGATCGAGGTCGCGCATGAGGTCGTGAATTCTAGTCAAAATTTCGCGAACAGGAGTAAAAAGGTGGCCAAAATTTCGACCAAGATCCAGATAATTAACTTGACCAGGATCTAGGTCAAAATCCTGGTCGTAAATCCTAGTCGAATTCCCACGAACAGGAATCATATTTTGGCCAATATTTCGACCAGGATCCATGTCATTAACTCGACTAGGATCCAAGTCGAAATCCTGGTCGTAAATCCTAATCGAAATCATTCGACCAGGGTTCAGGAGCTAGCCCAAAATTTGACTAAGATCCAGGTTAAAATTTCGATTAGGATCCTGGTCGAAAAAGGGCTGAAAATTTCAGAAAAATTAGGGAAAATTTGAAAATAATTTCAAAAATTATTTTTGATAAGATATTCTTGAAATATTAAAGAAGTAATATCTATGAGTATCAGAATATTCTTGAGAATTAGGAAAAAATCCCATAAATTAAGGGAAAATTCCTGAAAAATACCAGAAAATTCCTAAAAAGAGGGAAAAAGGTAAGAAACTAATAGGGAAGTTCTAAAAACAACCCTAAAGCCGTGAGCAAGGCAAATCATTGTTAATGTGGAAGTCCTTCCACACTTTACGCAAAAACGATACCCTGTACGGGAATAACTTAACTTTTGCGAAATCTTTTTACGGTTTCTTAGAAGTTGGGGGGAAAATGATAGGGAATAAAATAAATCCTAATTGTGTAATTAATATCACGTTAATTGTATTAGAATTGGGCTGGTTGTTAAGCCCATTAGAAGAGGCCCATGACCCTTGATATGGGCCTCAAAATAGCCTAGGAATATTATTAATGTTGAAATTAATAAGACCTGATACGGTCCAATAACGAGGCCTAGTTAGAAAGGGCCCAAAAACCTAAATATTAATTAATTTCATAATTAATTAATAGGGGAGAAATCAGCTGTTAAGATGAGTCCTAGTGGGGATATGGATCCTTATGGATTGGCCTCCAAGGAACCTTATGGGATAATGAATCAGTCTCCTACTTCTCAGGACTTCAAAGTCCATCCTAATTCAGAGACTTATTCACCAAGTCTCCTAGATCTAGTCCAATTCAAGGACTTCCAATACCTATATAAGGGGTCTCACCCCCACAATCAGAACTACATTTTTTGGCTTGATTCTCTAATTACAGAGATACATAGGCATCTTGTAACGGCAGAGTCAAGCTACGAAACAAGAGAGCAGCCATTAAAGGCCTTAAGCTCCCGAACCTTAGTAATAAATTCAGCAATTAATATACCCTAGTTTTTAATCCATAATAATTACTTTTATTTTTATTCGTTTATTCTAAATTTCTTGGGTTATTTCGGGTCAAACAGGTCAGTTTCCGGTAACTCGGGTACCTATCATGTTGGATTCGTGTCAAGATTTTTGAACCCGTTTTGGGTCGGGTCGGGTCAGGTTCGGGTAAGACTAAAAAAATTCATTTATATCTAACCCGAGACGAACCCGACCCAGAACCCGAAATTTCTACCCCTAACTACGGGGTCGGGTAAGACTAAAAAAATTCATTTATATCTAACCCGACACGAACCCGACCCAGAACCCGAAATTTCTACCCCTAACTACGGGGTCTATTTATGGGTGATGACCTTTTGTGTCTAAATTTATAGAAGCAGCAGCCCTACTGTTAGGAATCAAACCCAAACCCTGATGATAAATAAATTATATTACATAATTATGTTAAGGCAATTTATAACTTTCTATGACTAACTATCCTAAAGGATAGTCATTAAAGGAGTAGCCCATCGGGTGATAGAGTTTATGTAACATTTTTTATGAGAGTCCTGTAAACATATAGCAATGTAGTTATCCATTCGAAAGTCATGTTGACTCAATGGATAATCTAGAATATGGTGGCTAAATGTACATATTTGATGTCATAGAATTTAGATTAAGTGAAGTGATCCTTTGACTCCTAAATGAGGGAATAACATTGAATGCTATCAAGATCTACCCATCAAATGCCAAACATACAACTATTAATGGCTAGGGAAGCTACAACAAAAGACTTCCAATGGCTAAGGAATTCTGTAAGTGGTAACTTCCAATGGCTAAGGAATTCTGTAGCTTGTAACTTTCAATGGCTAAGAATATACACAACTATTGATAGTGACGTGACAATGGTCAAAACCTAGGAATGTCACAGCACATGGGTAGATGGGAATTTCAGAAAAGAAAATGAGAAGCCAAGACAAACTTTGCACGTGATCTTGGATGTTGAAGAAGAAGAAACATTTTTATTTTCATAGAAGACCGATTGGAGGGATATTCAAAGGAACATATCAGGATGCAATCTAGCCTAAATTGTTAAGTGTCTCGAGAAAGAGAATGAAGAAGTAATCTTGATGGACCTTGAAGTCTGTAATATGCATTGTATAGCAAGCATTATAACTTGGTGATATATAAATCAAGTAGGAGCAGATGTTTCACTCAAGAAATAGGTTTTATATTCTCAGAGAGATTTAGAGATATATCTTCCTCTAAGTGAAATACTGTAAACCTCAGATGTGAAATTACATTTGTAATTATAACAGATTATTTGTTCAAAAATAAACCTCGGGTGGCAAGTCAAAAAACAAACCACCCAAAATTATAAATATTTGTGTTCATGTTTCATCTCCCAAATATGAATAAACTTGAAAATTTTAATTTATATTGAACCCCCCCTTTTACAAATTAACCTAAGTTGATTGTTAGTGAATAACAATATGTACCAGAGCAAACCTTCAACATACATAAGGTTTAAAGATCTTGAAGACCACTCAATCAACTATGGTGAAGAAGGAAGTAGAAGCCCAGATTCTTGTCCTGAATAAAGAATTATCAATCTATCTCTTATGGAAAAAGATAGTGAGTTAGAAGAATCCTCAAGCAGTAGTCAGGTAATTACAACTGATCTCTCTAAGTTAAGTAAGGATAAATGTTAAGAAACTATCAATGATATGTTTTCTAAATTATATAACTTGCGTGTCACTCTGAAGTCTCTTAAAAAGGAAAATAATAGAATTAAAAAAATGCAAATTCTATGTTATATGAGAGAAACAACTTATTAGAGATGTAGCTGCTTGAATATGAAAATGCTAAGAAAAATTGCTTAGTTGCTAAAGATGAGTTGTTGAGGATATTAAAGAAAGAAGAAATTCTAAAAAAGAAATTGTTAGATATTGAATGCAACACATGGGGGTGAATGTGTTTCTTAGATTTTTAGCCTTTTTAAAACTTCTTTGGATTGTAGGTGAACAAAACAGTTAAAATCTTATAGAGGTATTGTGTTTACAGAAACAATCAACAAGCACAATATTTTCAAAACTCATTTAATTTGTATTAATTAGGTTATCTTGCTACGAATTTTGTGTTCTTAAGAAAATAAGAACTCAGCTTCTATCTTGAGAGACTACAAAAAAATCTAGATTTGTTTGTTACTTCTGAACTAAGGACCCGTGCACTAGCAGCACAGGTTTACAAGACTTGCACTAAAATGTACTAAAATATTTTCTAAAGCAACCTTTTTCTATTTCTATTTCTAGCTTAGCAAATCTGTGCAGAATCTTGGAGGTCTGTGACCACCCTTTGTCCAGTTAATCTTGGCCCTTGATCTTGTATTCTTCCAGCTACTTTGTAGATTTTTTAGTCTAGGGAATATATCATTTATTGACTGATAATCTTGAATCTTGAACTTGTCTGCATTCAGAATTTGAGAAGTATGTTGAGATCTCCAGTTTGTTTTATAGAGAAGTGAGTATTCTATAGGTATACTTGACTTTGTCGAGCTCTCTAGATCCTTGCTTGTGAAATGACTTGTTGATATGTCTAAGATCTCTACATGTAGAAATGTGTTGTCGATATCTCTGAGATCTCTATATACACATTTTGACTTATCGATATATCTGAGATCTTTATATGAGAAATTAAATTGTCGATATCTCCAATTCTTCACATCTTTATTTGACTTGTTGATATCTCTGAGTTCTCTATATGTAGAAATGACTTGTCGATATCTCCAGTTCTCTACATCTTCATTTGACTTGTTGATATCTCTAAAACTTCTCTATAATCCATTTTGGACTTCTCTACAAGTCATTCTCGGCTTCTCGAGTGACTTCTCAATATAACTTGATCTATGAATTGTCGATATCTTGACTTAAAAAAGCTTTATTCAACTCCAAGTTTCTACATCTTTTCTCTGAGGCATGATCATGGCTTGATCTTCTTCTAGATTTTATTCTTTAGCTTGAATCTATTCACAGAAAAATCCCCCAGTCTAATCTTCTAACCATTTTTACAGACTCAAGAAATACAATATATAATACATATTTAGATTATCATATAAATTAATCTGAGGGTTGTCAACGTAATTTAGTCTTGTTATTGTATAGGCATGTCTTGCACAACAATCTCCCCCAATTTGTGAGAAGATTGCTTATCACAAATTCATGCCTGATAACAAGACTAATCCCAAGCTAAAATCAAATATATAAAAAAATGACAGATTAACATATACAAACTTTTATAAATTGAGTAATTACATCAGTTCAAACATTACAGACATTGGGTGAATTTTTCATAGGATGGTTTTTTCCTAATGAGGTCCTTGTGATTTACTAGCACTTGGAGTTCTTCAATTATTTCTGTCACTCTTAAGGCTTCTACCGGTTTGAGCCATTTATATAATGAGTAATTTTTGAGGTAACCAATCCTGAACCTTGAAAATCTGCCAACTTGAATGGTCAGAAAATGTCAATCTTTTGAGATTCTACCCAGTCCCCTTTCCATGAGTTAATTTGACTTTTGTTCAAACATTTCTATCTCCTTGGCATACCGCCTTTCCCTTTTCTCCCTCTCAGCCTTTATTCTTCCATGTCTTTCATTCCTTTCTCTTAGCCTCTCAAACATCACAACCTTCCACATCCTTGTACTAGTATCCTTGTCCTTGATCAAGCTAATCACCCTCTTCAATTATGTGGTTCAAAAGTTTCCATTACTTCCCTGCTAAGCAAAATGAAGGAGCCATCCAAATAGTAGATTCCGACTTCTGCCAAGGAAATAACCCAAACTTTGACTATTTCTTCAGATAGTTGTTGGAAATAGTCATCATCTGTTATGCTCATGTTTAAAGGCAGAAAATCATCTTGATTAAAGAAGTTCCAGATGACACCTGCATCAGTTTGCATTTTCTTTGGTTTTCTCCCAACAGTCTTGAAGTGAGTTTTGGTTGGAGGCTTGAATGAAGGTAGGTTTGAGATTTTCATTAGAGTGACATGGTTGGATGTGATTGGTATTTTGAGTAAGGAGTTTGTAGTTTATTTGTACAAGAATTTAGGTTTTTGAGGTTGGATTGGTTGAGAGTTTGTTTGGCTTGGCTTGGAGGTTTGAGTAGGTTGGATTTGTGAAACTTCTCTCTTGAAAGTTCTCTCTTGTCACCATTATCACCCTTAGAAAATTGATATTTCTATCCAAAGCCTTTTTGTAGGTGAATAAGTTGTTGGTTAGAGAAACTCTGAGAGCCATGAGAAATTCATCAAATTCTTTGTCCAAACAGGGTCCCTCAGCTGCTTTCTATAGTCTTTCTGCCCCAACATCAACTTGACTTTTTTGAACTGTGGCTTGGCTGGATGATTTTAGCAGTCTAGCTTCTATCTCCCGCTTAGTCTTGGTAGCAGGAAAGATTTGAGGACTAGAAATTTCAGGCCTAACTGCTTCTGGCAATGCTGGAAGAGGAATGTTTAAAGCTCCCATAATAGCTCCCAAAGAGACATAATTTTGCACTTGTAGGTGTTTGTGGGAGTCTACTAGGGACTTTATATCCTGCTGTTGAATTTGCACCAAAGCTGTCAATCGGGAGACTTAAGTCGTTAAAGACTCATTTGAAGACTATAGGGATGGGATTTGAGCTTGCAGGTTTTGGATTTATAGGTTTGTTGATGTATACATAGGTTATTGTGAGCTTGATGCTGCCAAAGGACCAACATAATTCTGCACAACATTCTTGACCTCCTCTATAACCAAGGCTGAAGGTTCAAACCTAACTTTGTAAAGTTGATCCAGTTTGACCTTTGAGTCATTATTTTAAGTGATTTGCTTCTGGATTACTTCATGCAGATCTTTGAAAAACTCTCTCAGCTTAGGCACATTTTCTTCTACAAGAGTGAGAGAGAGGGCTTGAAGCCTGTCAGAAAATCTTTTAAACTTGGTATTGATGTCTTGAAATGTTGGCATTAGCTCATCAATCTTGTCATTCACCAATTTCTTCACTTCAGCTTGATGCTTGACCAGAGTGTTTTCCATAGCTCTTCCAATATGGTGAAAGGCCTTCAACTGTGCTTTATATACCTCTGTCACTGCATCATACACTTCTTGGGGAGTGAGGACCTTAGCATTACTTCCCAAGATGGTCACATATTCTTCTCTAAACTTTGCTAAGGCCTCCTCCATAGTGGTAGTAAAATCCTTTGAGAGCCATACATCCACATTACCATCTGTTTCATTTGCAATCTTCTCCTGTTTCTCTTCAACATCCTCCTTATAGGAAAGTAGTATGTCTTGATAGTCTTGGTTTGACATATCTGTTGTGAGGAGTTGTTGGGTGATATTAGCTAGGCCTACAAGTTGCTCAATCAAAATATCATTGATAGTTGTTGGTTGGGATTGAGCATCTTGCAGCAATTGAGAAATGAGGTGATAAGGTTGTGGAGTAGTGTTTGAGGTATATGGTATGTCTGTTTGGTTTGAGGTGGAGGGTATGGAGGTGGTACATAACCCTGTGACAGGAGTCACAGTTGGACTCACAGTTGTTGCTGTGATTGTGATAGTTTGTTGTTCACCACATGTGGGAACCCCCATTTGAATTGAAGGGGAGTTGACTAGGTTACTATCATGTACGAAAGCCTCAAATTCTTGTTCTTCTTGCAAAGAACTAGCACTTGGAATATGCTATAATTACCACCCCAATAGATGGATCATTGGTAATTTTACTCCCAACTTTAATTGATAATGCAATTTCAGCTAGGGTTTTGAGGGGGAGTTGTCTATACTTGAGGAACCTGCAATTGAATTGGAGAGGATTTTAATCTGTGAAGATTGTTTGGCAAATGAAGGTGCTTGAGTAACATCTACAGGTTCTTCAGTTAAAAGTGATGAAATGTGGTTTTGATGGTGTCATCAAGGTCTATCCCAGCTTGTAGCCTCTCACCATCTAAATGCAGTTCCTGGTTGGTGAGCACAGTTTTTTAAACCGTGTCACTTGATTTTGGCAACACTTGAGAAGAGGATTCAAGTGTTTTATTGTAAGAAGAAGAAATTTGAGATACAAGATTTATGATATTAGTATTGAGTGTTGGCAGCTCCCCCTGAATGGATGAGGGAGCTTCAATTAAAGTGCTCCCAGTGTTAGTGCCAACCATATTTCTTCTTTCACCAACTTGAGAGTGCTCAAGTTGGGGTGCAGACTATGTACAGATTGCACTAGGGAGAGTGCTTTGTTTAATAGAGACACCTTATTGAGAAGGTGTCCCTAGACTATGTTTATTTCCCTATTTTACAACTGCATCCTTTTGGGAGGATACAGAGGTAGTTTCATGAGTGGTCAGCTCAATTTTCTTTGTCTTCTTTGGATTTTTGACCAGGTGAGACTCTAGTTGTGTTTCCTCACCACTCTTAGCAAATACATTCAAGGGTGCATCTTTCTCTTCTTTTTACTCACTTCAGCCTGTTGGGAGGATGAAGTGGTTGGTTTCCTAGCTTATAATGGTAATGAAGAAAGGGTCTCAGTTGTGGAAGGCTCCTGTTGGTTTTCCTGTGTTTGTACTTCCACAGGTACATGAGCCATAACTGTATTAGATATGACACTAGACCTCATGTCAGGCATAGGGTATGGTTAGGTTCTAAATCTCTCTAACATAAAGTTAGTGATTTTTAGACCTAATGGTACGTTATTCTTTGTAATTAATGAACCAAATAATATCTTGGACACTTGTTTAAAGTTGCCTTTTTTAGTCCTATCAATACCATTAAGTAAATGTATATCTGTAACTTTATGATTTAAAGTAGACATAATATACCTAGAAAAGAAAATTTCCTTACCTCTAATGGCCAAAGGCATTGTGAGCCTTGTGCTGAGTTCTTCCAGGATTAATAGCCCCACATTAATGTGCATGTTGTGAGCCATGGAGAACACCAACTTTTGGACCACACTGGATATATTATTATACATAGTCTTCCTGCAGGTGAAGGCTCTCACTATTGAGTCAAATAATAATGACCATTCCCTCCTTAGATGCTTCTTGTTCAAGCTGGCAAGGTTGACATTCTCACTGTAATTTATGAAATCCATAAATTCAGCTAACTCCTGTTGAGTTGGTACCTCCACCATGTTGTTAGTAGGGTTCCCAATGCTTTATTGACATTATTCTCATCAAATTCCACTAGTTGGCCTTGGATTGAAAAACGTACCACAAAAAACACAGCTTGATTCTCATGCACAATAGTCCGAACTACGGCTGAATTCCAGAAGTCATTGAGAACATCCAAGTACAGGATATGATTAGCAGTCAAGGCACTTGCAAAGTAAGTCTCAGACAAAAACTTAACAAAGCTCTTGAAACTATCAGGAGCTTGGTTAGCATCAGTGAAAGCTATGGTAGTTGGTACCGTCCTTTGGGATAACAGCTCTAACAGTGTTTAAAGCCATTGCAAGTGTTTGAATTTGAGTAGGTAATAAATTTGAGAGAGAAAGAACTCGAAATGAGAGGGAACAATTAAGGTTTTCAAAAACTAGGTCAATTGAGATCCCGAAAGCGTAAAGAGGGGTTATGTCGAGATGTCTGGGTATTTATAGAAAAATGTAAGTAACTTTTCAAAAAGTAGGAATAAACGGTTGAGGTTTGCTAATCCAGAAGTCACATGAATGAATAGATACATATCGAGATGTCATGGTTTTGACTCTTGTCGAGAACTAGATAGTGACTTATCGAGATGTCAAATAAATACTCAATTTGTCCTGAATGGACTGAATTTTCTCAATTTTTATTTGAATAAATCAAAATAAAATTAGAATGATTTTATATCAAAAGTATTTCACTAAAATAATTTATTAAATTAAATTAATTAAGTTCTAAGTTATCGAGAAGTCTAAAATGTATACTTGTAGAGAACTCTATGAATAAACTTTTATCGAGATCTCTACAAGACTTATCGAGAAGTCATAATGAGGCTTGTCGAGAAGTCCTTCGAGAAGTCAGTAAAAAGACTTATCGAGAACTCTATAGAGAAGTCTCAAAATGACTTGTTAAGAAGTCATTTAGATTTATCGAGAACACAGTTCTCTATAGACTTTTGTTCTTTTCAGTTATGTCTTGTATTAATTTTACATATTGAAAATGTAAATTAACAGTTAGACGGTTTTTCTTGGAATTTGAAACAAATTCCAAGTTGAATTTTAAATTTAGAAAAATAAATATATAGAGAATTCTGAAATATTTATAAATCATACTCCAGTGAATTTTCAAATAAATCAGATTAATTTTGACTTATCATAAATTAATCTGCTGCAACATATTAGCTGAGTTCTTTCCTTTAGGATGAAGAGTTTAACATTCCAATTTCACTAACAAGTCTAGTAAATGTTACCTTATCCAAAGGTTAATTGAAAATGTCAGCTAATTGTTTTTCTGTTGAAACAAAAATGAGCTCAATAGTACCATTTGCAGCATGTTCTCTAATAAAATGTTACCTTAAATCAATGTGCTTAGTTCTACAATGATTAACTTGATTAGCAACAATAGATACTGCACTAGTATTGTCACATATGATAGGAATTTTGTGTAAGACTAGACCATAGTCCATTAGTTGATTTCTAATCCAAAGCACTTGAGGACAACAACTTCCTGCAACTATATATTCAGTCTCGGCTGTAGAAGTTGACACATATTGCTATTTCTTACTGTACCAAGATACAAGTCTTTAACCAATAAATTGACAGCTTCCAATAGTACTCTTTGTAATATATTAGTGATGATGTCAAAGATCACTGGAGATAACAATATCATTAATGTCTCTGATGAAAGTATGAAGCAAGCCAGATGGACATCTGATCTAAGGAGGAGATTAATGAACTGTTATTTTTGGTAATCAGTTAAACTTGGGTCCAACCCTAAGTAAGTTGTATTGTTATCTTAATTTGTATTTTGTACTTGTAACACTTAAAGTCTGTAAAAATGCAAAGGAGCAGACTGGAGTCTTTTTCCTGAAACAATATCAAGCCTAAGGATTCTAGCTGGAAGAAGATCAAGAAGATCATGCCTCAGAAGAATTTTGAAGAAGCTTGGAGTTGAATACATCTGTTTGGAGAAAAATACTCTAAGTCAAGATCTCTACAAGTAACAGATTTAATGTTATAGAGAAGTCATTCGAGTACTCCAGAATGGCTTATCGAGAAGTCAGGATAGCTACTAGAGAACTCAGGAAGATATCGACAAGCCAAATTGAAGAACTGAAGATTGGAGATATTGACAAGTCATTCCTTCACTAGAGAACTCAGAGTTATCAAAAAGTATACATTCAGTAGAGAACTCTGAGTTATCGATAAGTCAAGTTCCACTAGAGAACTCAGAGATATCGATAAGACAAAATTCACTAGAGAACTCTGAGATATCGACAAGGTGAATTTGACTAAAGAACTCTGAGATATCGATAAGTCAAGAAGCCACTTGAGAACTAAGAGTTATCGATAAGTCAAAGTGAAGATGTGAAGACTAGAGATCTCGACAAGCCAAAGTTCTCTTAGAGAGAACTGAAGACCTCTACAAGCCAAACTAAATATAGAGTATTGGAGATCTCGATAAGCCAATATATTTATCGAGATGTCAAGTGTTCTATATACCTAAACTGGAGATCTCGATGTACAATCTCAAAGTACAAGGTTGCAGATCAGTTCAATATCCAAGATAAACAATCAACAAATAATCCAACAGCTGGATTGACAAGTCTACAAAAAGCAGCTTAAAGAATGTGCAAGATCAATGGCAAAGATTAACTGACAGAGGAAGATTAAAGTAAACACGGGATGCTAAAGATATGCTAAGCCAGAAATGGAAGATCTGCTTTTCTATAAATAGAAATGACAAGTGACAATTTAGAAAAGTTAATAGCATGTCTTATTACACACTGTGTAAACCAGCTGTTAACTGAGTTATAAAGTTAACACTGGTCCTTAGTCAGTTGTAACAATTTAGATCAGATTTCTTGTAACTCTCTGAAGTAGAAGCTAAGCTCTTTATCAACAAAGATCCTAGAATTTTTTTAGCAAAATAGTCTTAATTTTAATATAAAATTAAGTGAATTTTGAAGATTTGTGTTCTTTATTTTTCTGCAAGTTTAAATTTTGCATGAACACATATCACTACAAGAATCAATTTACTTTGTTCAACCATAAACATTCAAGAAAAGCTCAAAAACAGTAAAACACATTCACCCCCTCTATATGTTATTCATTTCCTAACAAGTGGTATCAGAGCCAAATCTGAAAGTAAACAGATTTGAGATCTTGGAAAAATGAATACACAGAAAATCAGTAGTATCAACATTCCTACCTTTGACAAAGCTAATTACACTCTTTGGAAAAAGAAAATGATGTTGTTCATCAAGATGGCCAATCCACTCTACATTTAGATCCTCAAGGATGGACCTTTCATTCCTACGGTTAGAATTGAGGAATCTACAGATGGAGACAGGATTATCCCAGCTCATTTTGCTCCAAAAGATCCTTTTGAGTATTCTGACCCTGAAAAGGAGAAAGTCTCCCTGGATAGTAGCTTATAATTAATATTGATTGAGTCACTTGACAATGTGATGTACAACAACATTGTCAATTGTGACACTGCTAAGAAAATATGGGAAAAGATTGAGATACTCTGTGAGGGAACTGAAAAAGTTAGGTCAAACCAAAGAAGGATACTGATTTCACTGTATGATGGTTTCATGGCTAAGCCAAAGGAAAGCATTACTTATGTGTTTGAAAGATTCAATAAGCTGATAAATGACTTGCAACTTCATGACAAATACTATGAAGCTGAAGAAGTAAATCTAAAGTTCCTGCTTACTGTCCTTGATCATTTGGAACAGAAAATCTCAGCAATCAGGGAAGGGAGAGACTTAAGCAGAATAACACTGGAAGTTCTATATGGAATTCTCAAAATATATGAACTAGAGATGATTCAAAGACAATCATTGAGATCTGGTCAAGGACATGTAGTGGATGGCTCAAGTGCTTTAATTGTAAATGAAAGTCAAACATCCAATGATGAACCAAGATCTCAAACTCCAGTTGCCTCAGCAAGAGAGCAAAGAACAAATGATTCACAGGAACAAGTCATTGTGGAATTGGAAAAAGACGAGTTCTATACTCTTGAAGAACTGGATGAGCTAGATCAGTCAATGACTTATTTGGCTAGGAAGTTCTCTAATATTAGAGTAAAGAAGCCAAGATATTTCAAGAATAAAGGATAGTCTTTCAAAAAGACAGCAGCTGGAGAAAAAGGGAAGTACAATTCTGATAGCAAGAATGGCTATAAAACTGGATCTGTTGACAGATCTAAGATAAGGTGCTTTAATTGTGATAAACTGGGCCACTTTGCTACAAAATGCAGGAAACCCAATATGGCAATAAAAAATAAAGCTTATCTTGAACTTGAAGCAAAGTATGAAGCTCTTCTGAAGAAACATCAAAGCAAAGCTTATATTGAAGAAGGTAAAAGTTAGGATGACTATGAAATTGATAAAGATGAAGAACTTGGAAACTATGCACTCATGGCTTTGGAGTAAGGAGAATCATCCTCATCTAAATCACAGGTACCAACTCTTACCACCACTGATTTAAATGTGAATAAATATAAGGAAACTGTTGAGAAGATGAGCACATAAATGTTTCACATCCACACAAGCATGGTTGCTGCTAATGAAGAAGTTAGCAGATTAACTAAGTTGAATGAGAAGCTTGAGAATGAAAAACAAGGAAATAAATTGTTGATGTTAGGTCCCAATATATTAGTAGAAAGGGGGTTGAATACAAACAGTACCGAATAATCGAATTAAATGCGGAATAAAAATGTGAAACAAAATTCAAGTTAAATAAGAATATTATTAAACTTGAAAGGTGTTACAACAACGATATCAATTACAAGGAATTAATCTCAAATTAATTATCACAAATCTAGAATAAATTTGACATGAACTTTTTCTATTTTTGCAATAAAAAGATTCAAATGCTAAACGCAATTTGAGATTAAGTTCTAGGGATTTTGATCCGCTAGATAGTTACACAAGAACAAGAGAATGATTTCTAGTTGATTGGATTTAACTTTACAAACTAGAAATTATGATCTTGAAGTTTGCAGATGAAGGATGAAATATTTTGCTTCTATTTTCTGCTGAGTTCTTGTTTGTTGACTTGTGTTCTATGTAGATGATAATGAATGTATGCTGCTTCTGTTCTTTTTAAATCAATCAACAGACTCTCATTGAACTGGAAAGACAATCCTGAGCTCAGCAAGACAATCGGTAGGACTATTGATTGTACTAGCAAGACAATCTGATTGAACTACAATGACTTTTGGTATGACAATCAGTTGAACTAGCAAGACAATCTCCTTCCCAGTAGAACTTTCGATATGACTATTGAAATGACTTGGCATGACTTTCGGTATGACAATCCAGATTGTCATGCTAGTTCATTTTCAATTGTCTTGCTGATTTAAAACAGATTTTAATCCAATTAAAATTCTGAAAATTCTTAATATTAATTCAGAATTAATTAATCAATTAATTCAATTAATCAATAAATTAATATTTGCAGATATAATTTATTTTCTTAATTAAATTATATGACTTAATTAATTAATAGAGAATTAATACTAATCTTGAGCAGCAACCATTCTTCTGAAAATCTTCTGATAATCACAGTCAATTATGAATCAATTCCACCACTTCAATGTTGACACTCTATGTACTGTCTGGTTCATGAGTGACTAACTTCCGTGACGTTTCTTCATGTCTTTGACTTTGATACTTGATTTTCTTCAGATTAAATCCTTGTAATTATCTGATACACTGACGAGATCTCTATCACTTGATCAAATCCACAACCTTAATTTATATCACTGAGGCTTGATCAATTTCTTGAACTTCTTCCAGTGAATTAATTCCTCAAGTCTGTAGATGAACATTGTTTCTGAATCCTTTGACAGATGTTACTTTGTGAGATCTCTTTGACGGTAGATCCACTATTTACTTGTTACATTCTTATTTGAGTTGAGTTAAATCCTCGAATAAACAAATAGGCTATGACATATGCCTTACAATCTCCCCCTATTTGTTTGTTAGACAATAACACACAAATACCTAGAGGATAACTCAACTAACAAATAAGAAAAAGATATAAACAGAAATACCAAGTAAATAGCAGAAAAGTTCTGGATTACAATTAACATTTTCCAGATTCCAAATAGATGTTCCTCTAGACTGAACATATCTTCAAGTAGTTTCATCTTCTTTTGTACAACCATATTTCCTTTTGAGAAGCACATATCTCTCTTGCTTCCCCCCTATGAGAATCAACTGATTAAAGAAGATCACCTTCGTTTACCACATCTCCCGTACAATAGGATCCGCAGATAAAAACCAATGGTACTCCCCATTTAGAAAACAGCTTCTCCCCTTATCAGAAAATCACCTTGTGTTTACCACCTCTCCCGTACAATAGGATCCTTAGTTACAAACAATAATGGTGTGGTGTAGTGTACATGTGCTTCATCTTTTTCTTCCTCCCTGCTATTTCTCCCCCTTAGTTGAGGAATACTCCAAACTATTACTTAAGCTTTTATCTCCCCCTTAAAGAAGGAATGTATGTCATCGTCTGAAGGAGTTCTCATATTTCACTTGGTTGAAAAAGAAATAACAAGAAGTTTCTCTTTCTTCCTCACTGTGAGTGTGTGATTCTGTTTAGTGTACCTCACATGTGTTTCACTCTTCTCTCCACTCGTGTTTACACTCATTCTCACAAGTGTATCACTCCTCTCATAGCTCCAACATTCAGCTGTACCTGCAAGGAAAATCACCTTAGCCATCCTTAAGGAGGTCACATGTGGTGCAATGGGAGTTCGCAAATCCCCATCCTTGTTAAACTCGTCAGATGAATCTGAGTCATAATCTTCAAGTTGCTAGTTTCCCTTTTAGGGTTCCAGATTTGAATTCTGGGAAGGTAAACAATGATCCAACGAATTTAGCATAAAGATCAAAGTTCCCTTCTAATGTTTGTGAAGACATTTCCTTGTGACTCATCATGTAAAATCTGAATCATTGTCAACAAGTTGCCGATCTGCACCTATGTCAGATCCACTATCCACAGATGCATCCAGGGGATTTAAGCCCGGGGAGGTAGACACTGACCACTGACATGGCTTTTGGATCAGTATCCTCTCCTAACACCTGTAAAGGCAATTGGTCCATTAACGAACCTTAAATAATCGAATCTGACCTTAAAATGGTTGAAACTCTTATTTCCGTCAACTCATCCTTTGTGTGTGTAACCTTTCCTTGTGCATCAAGAATTATTTATGTTTGAAGTGGTGACACTACATCGGATACCCTGGCCGACAGGCAAATTTCAATAGACGCACACTTTTGAGAGAATGAATCTAGTAACTATTTTTGTGCCTTTTCAGCGATTTCATCTTTTTGAGAAGATGTATGGGGGCTAGCAGTTGTCTCGGTTTAAATACTACTCATCTATATAGGAGACAGAGCTACTGGGTTGACTACAGAACCTTCCTTATGTGGTGCACTAAGGCACTATCTCCCTCACGCTCATTCATACTACATTTAGTGGTAAGAGAGTATTGGTTGGTTCTGTTTTTGTGTTTGTCTTTACAATCTGGGATAGATGTTGTAGGTTTTCAACCTCATGTCTGTCAATGAAAGAAAGTCATTGGAGACTGAACCTGTATCACAGAACATATGGAAATAGAGAGATAAAATGTACGTAAGATCTATAATGAATGAAAATTATACATTTAATCTTTTGAGATAAATGATGTACAATAGTGATTTCAAAGGATTTTACATGAAATAAGAAATCACTAATGTAGAAAGAAGTTTGATTTTCTCCTAAAACTCACTGCACATATAAAACAATATGTGTGTGCCTAGTGATAAGAGAGTTATAAATATGACGACTCTACTAGTTCATATTAAATTATAACTTCAGTTAGAGTGCCATACCATATCCTTGATGATTGCTTGAGTAGTACACTAGTTCATACCAACCTGAAGTGAGATTGTGAAGAAGAGATTGCATAGTCCAATAGATCTGCAGCTGCAAAGTCCATGAACTGTGGTGCACTGACTTCCTCTTTTGACTCACCAACCAGGAGTACACTTGTACACATCTTACTAGAGTCCAATTCCAAGTGTAATGTGCAGCAGGTGCCTGATATGTCGTAATATTCTCAAGTCTCGTCACTGGTGCTATATGTTAGATACTGCTTCCTGATAATAACCTAGCACAATATACAAATTTTCAATGATAACATTCCCAGCTTGCAAACAGCCATATCCCTCACATAAACCATTGCTGTTATCTCCAAAGGTAACCAGGGGGCCAGCTTTCTCAATCCACATTTGATAGCAGGGCTCTATCTCCGGTCATATGTCTTGATGATCCACTATCAAGAATTCATACTACCGGTTACACCTGTTTAATGCCCTACACTACAAATGGATTAGACCTTCTTCGGAACCCAAACTTGGTTGGGCCCGGCATACTTGTAGAATTGTCCTTTGTCAGGCAAAACCACATTCTTAACTTTAATGGTCTCAACTTTCTCAATGACTGAACATTTGACCTTGTAAACAGCCTTAACAAATTTCTGTTTAAGCTTAGGTACAAATGTCTCCTTTCTAGCCTTAGAAGGACTAGCAGTCTTAGACCTATCATGCTTCTTTTTATTCACATGCTGACGAGGAGTAGTCTTATCACTAGAAACATGCTTACCATTAAAATAAGCATACATCAAATTAAAAGCACAAGACATACAATTAGCAACACCACATGCTTTATGAGAGTGATTAACAGCAGGCAATTTATGCATGGTAGACATGTCATTTTTGTTATCCAACTCATGTGTGTCTGAGTTAGTCTCAGTTGCTTTCACAACTTTGACTGGAACTTTTGACACACTTGACTTGGAAACAACCTTCTCATTAGCATGATCTTCAGCACGTATTTCTTCTTGAATAACAGAAGAGGTCGCATCAAATGGTTCAGCAATTGATGCTTTATAGAGGGGTTCATCAACACCCTTAAGCACATGTGGTACTTCCCTCCCTTTAGCACAGACATGAGGAGGGGAGTTTATGCCTAATTCTCCAATAGCAGCATTGTAATTATAACCTATTCCAGATGTTTGATTAAAAGCTTGCTTTCTGTAGAACTCTTTAGCCTTCAAACAAGAATTGAAGTAGGCTCTAACCTTAGTCTCAAGACCGGTGATCTTGTCTTTGAGAATAGTTTCGAGTTGTCTATAACAGTCAACTCTATTCTCTAGAAAAGATACTTGTTCTTTTAACTTGTCTTGATTAATGTGCACAAGTCTTAATTCATTGACCTCTTTCTCAAGGTCTTTGATCTGCTGACTTAACAGTTCATTATCACGACGAGCACAATCTAAGTAACCTCCTAGATGATAAACTAATTCAGCATCAGTAAATTTTACCTCTTTTCTTGACGATGAAGCTTTTCCATCAATAGCCATAAGAGCAAGATTCTCATCTTCTTCATCTTCACTATCAGTATCATCCCAGCTTCTTCCCTTTGCCAGGTAAGCCCTTTCAGAGTTACTCTTCTGATTTGAATCATAAGAGTTTTTCCTTACTTGCTTTGGCTTCCTGCATTCTATGGCAAAGTGTCCCAACTCATTGCAGTTATAGCATCTAATGGTGCTCCAATCAACCATCCCTATTTTGTATCCACCACTACTGGTGTTAGAGGATGAAGATCCACCTGTCTGGAATCTGTTGTAGTTGGACTTGTACTTGAACTTGGGATTTCTCTTGAATCTGACATTGGAGAATCTCTAGACAATTTGGGCCATTGACTCATCTTCCAATTGCTCCAGCTCTTCCAAGGAATAAAAATCATCACTGGATTGATTTGTAGTAGGAGGATCATATTCTGCTACTATCAAATTTTCCTCAGCCTTGGAAAACTGTACCATTCTCTCTGACTGTTGAGATTGTTGTTGTTGTTGACCTTTAGCTACAAGACCAGTAGATGTGCTGACCATTCTATCTTTCCCGTAGACTTCCTTCTGCTGAATCTGCTCCAACTCATAGGTTTTTAACACACCATAGAGTCTATCCAAAGAAATCTCACTCAGATCTCTAGCTTCTCTTATGGCAGTGATTCTATGTTCAAGATGAGTTGGCAGTGTTAAAAGGAACTTTTTGTTGACCTCCCTGATTGAATAATATTTTCCATTTATGTTCAGGTTGTTGATCAACGCATTGTACCTCTCAAACACTTCAATAATTCCTTCTCCTGGATTGGATTTAAAATGTTCATACTCAGAGGTTAGGATCTCTAACTTGTTCTCCCTAACTTCCTTTGTGCCTTCATTAATCACCTCAATAGTTTCCTACATGTGTTTGGAATTTTTACAGTTTATCACATGTCTGTTCATCAAGGGATCAAGGGAATCAATTAAAATTAATTGAAGGCTGGCATCCAAGGAGGCTTCTTCCTTTTCAGCAGGAGTAAAATCTTCAGGCTCTTTCGCATAGGTTCTAGCTTTGGTAATCACAACATCATTTTCTATCACCTCTGGTTCAATAACCATCGAAATTTTTGGACCATTCTTTAACAAGTTCAGATATTTGGGATTTGCAACTTGTAAAAACAAGAGCATCTTCTTCTTCCACATGATATAATTTTCTTTATCAAATAGTGGAATTTTAACGGTTCCAACTTTTTGTGAAGTCATTATAAATTTTTGAATAAATAAAAATTCAAGGAGTTGAAAAATCACAAAAGTCTAGGATCTTGATTTGTTCGTTAATCAGAAGGCTCTGATACCAATTGTTAGGTCCCAATGTGTTTGTAGAAGGGGGGTTGAATACAAACAGTACCGAATAATCGAATTAAATGCTGAATAAAAATGTGAAACAAAATTCAAGTTAAATAAGAATATTATTAAACTTGAAAGGTGTTACAACAATGATATCGATTACAAGGAATTAATCTCAAATTAATTATCACAAATCTAGAATAAATTCGACATGAACTTTTTCTATTTTTGCAATAAAAAGATTCAAATGCTAAACGCAATTTGAGATTAAGTTCTAGGGATTTTGATCCGCTAGATAGTTACACAAGAAAAAAAGAATGATTTCTAGTTGATTGGATTTAACTTTACAAACTAGAAATTATGATCTTGAAGTTTGCAGATGAAGGATGAAATATTTTGCTTCTATTTTCTGCTGAGTTCTTGTTTGTTGACTTGTGTTCTGTGTAGATGATAATGAATGTATGCTGCTTCTGTTCTTTTTAAATAGAAGCAACAGATTCAAATGAACTGGAATGACAATCCCATAGCTGGCAAGACTGTCGGTAGGACAATGGATTGAACTGGTAGAACTTTCGGCAAGACAATCAAATGAACTGGCATGACTTTCGGTATGACTATTGATTGTCATACCGATTGTCATATTAATACAAAGGATTGTCTTGCTGAATTAAAACAGATTTTAATCCAATAATAATTCTGATAAGACAATTAAATGAACTTGCATGACTTTCAGTATGACTATTGATTGTCATACCGATTGTCATACTAATACAAAAGATTGTCTTGCTGAATTAAAACAGATTTTAATCTAATTAAAATTCTGAAAATCCTTAATATTAATTCAGAATTAATTAATCAATTAATTCAATTAATCAATAAATTAATCTTTACAGATATAATTTATTTTCTTAATTAAATTATATGACTTAATTAATTAATAGAGAATTAATACTAACCTTGAACATCAACCATTCTTCTGAAAATCTTCTGAAAATCACTGAGAATTATGAATCAATTCCACCACTTTAATGTTGACACTCGATGTACTGTCTGGTTCATGAGTGACTAACTTCCGTGACATTTCTTCATGTCTTTGACTTTGATACTTGATTTTCTTCAGATTAAATCCTTGTAATTATCTGATACCCTGACGAGATCTCTGTCACTTGATCAAATCCACAACCTTGATTTATATCACTGAGGCTTGATCAATTTCTTGAACTTCTTCCAGTGAATTAATTCCTCAAGTCTGTAGATGAACATTATTTCTGAATCCTTTGACAGATATTACTTTGTGAGATCTCTTTGACGGTAGATCCACTATTTACTTGTTACATTCTTATTTGAGTTGAGTTAAATCCTCGAATAAACAAATAGGCTATGACATATGCCTTACAGTTGACAATGAAGCTTGAAGCTTTGAAATAAAAAAATGGTTATCTGAAGAACAAACTCAAGTGTGCAAATGAGATTGAGGTTGTGCTAAGGGAAAAACTGGAGAAAAATGAAGTAAAGTTGAAGTCTTTCAATAATGTATCTGAATTGGTTGGTCAGTACCATGAGAAAATCAAACCATGTGCAAACATTGCTATTGGTCTTGATTATGATGCTTTGAATAACAAAAAAAAGAACATAAGGGACAAATAGAAAGCAACAGAGAATGAAAATGTTCCAGCAATGCTGAAAAAGGTTGGGTCACCTATGTTCAAGGCTTGTGAAGTAGACTTCAGTGAAGAAGAGTTGATTATCAAGCAAGAAATTACAGATGAGGATAATGAAAAGAAAAATGCAAACTCAACTCAATCTTCTATGGCTGGAAAAAATCTCATTGACAATCAAAGCACCAAGACTCCTGTCGAAGGAAAAAAGATTGAAGATTCAGGAAAGAAGATCTAAAATAGAAATGGGAAAATAGGGATAAACAAAATCAATGATCTAGCTTATGTTGCAGATGCTCCTGGAAAGAAGTGTGAAAAATGTGGCTCTGCAAATCATCTAACTCACCTTTGTAAAAAGGTTGTTAGTAAGCCAACTGAAGGAGCTTGCTGCAAATACATTGAAGCAGATTCAAATGATCCCTACTCATTCTGTGATAAGTTTGACTGCATCCCTTGCAACTTGAAAGTGATGAAGAGTTACCACAAACTGAGAGTAGACCTTAAAGAAACAAAAATTGAGTCTACATCAGAAAGGGAAAATGCACAACAATCATTGAACTCTATTTTATCTGAAATAACTCACTCTACTTCTGCTAAATCAGTTAACAAGAAGAAAGTACCCAGCACTGCTTGGGTCACTAAACATATATGAATCTCATTGTGTGCAGGGCAAAGTGAAGAAAGTTATATGGATCATAGACATTGGATGTTCCAGGCATATGACAGGTGATAAAGCCCTGCTATCAGAGTTTGAGGAGAAGGCTGGCCCTTTGGTGACCTATAGAGACAACAACAAAGGATTCACAATGGGATATGGCATAATTGTTTCTAGAAATGTTGCCATTGATGATATAGCATTGGTAGCTAGTCTTGAAGTGAATCTTCTCAGTGTTAGCCAATTTTAATACAAAGGCTTTGAAGTTTTATTCAACAAAGAAGAATGCACTTTTATCAGCAAGAAAATTGGTGAAGTTGTTCTGAAAGGAGCAAGGAAAGGAAGCTTGTTTGTTGCAGATTTGGACTCAACAAATAAGGATGGTATTTTCTGCTTCTACACCAAGGCATCAGAAGAATAAAGCAAGCTATGGCATAAGAAGCTCTCGCACTTGAATTTCAAGGCAATTAACAACTTAGTCAAAAAGGAGTTAGTGAGAGACATGCCCAAACTGGAATTTGCTCAAGCTGAAGTTTGTGAAGCTTGTTAGAAAGGAAAGATGAAAAGATCTAGTCACAAGTCAAAAACTGTGAATTCTATAAGTGCACCCTTGCAACTTATTCACATGGACTTTTTTGGGCCAGTGAATGTCTTATCAATTTCAAGAAACAGATATGCACTTGTGATGGTGGATGATTTCTCAAGATACACTTGGGTAGAGTTCATGTACTCTAAAGATGAAACTCCATACATCATAATTGAGCACATCAAGAATATAGAAAAGCAGGCTGAAGATTACAATTATGTGAAAAGACTAAAAAGTGACAATGGAAAAGAATTCAGAAATGTTACATTAAGTGAATTCTGCAAAGGCAAAGGCATTGTTCATGAATTCTCAGCTGCCAGGACACCTCAACAAAATGGAGTAGTTGAGAGAAAGAACAGAACATTGGTTAAAGCTTCCAGAACAATGGTACAAGATGCCAAGTTGCCAACAAGTTTCTGGGAAGAGGCTGTTAACACTGCTTGTTACACTCAGAACATATATCTCATTAACAAGGCACATGGAAAGTCACCTTACTCAATCATGTCTAAGAGGAAGCCTACTGTAAAGCATCTTCATGTGTTTGGAAGCAAGTGTTATTGTTAGTCCCTTAACAATATAGCAAGAATTACAGAAGGGGGGTTGAATGAAATTCTTTATCTTTTTCTTGAAATAAAAATGTTCAACTCGATTATAGATATATCTGTTTTGATTAGCACAATGCGGAATATAAACTTTAATGAATCAAAACAAGAGTAATTAAAAACAAGAGTCTTTAAAAACTTTCTGGTGAATTTAAACAATTCCACCAGAGATATATATTAATATATCGAGAGAACTCTGTGTGCAGAAATGCTCACAGCTGCTTTTACAAGATAGAACAACTAAGAACACAGGAAATGCTAAAGATAGTGCTTACAAAGATTTCTCTGTGTTTGTTTCTAAGCTTACTTAGTTTTCTTAGTTATTTTTATATTTGCTACTCTCTTGGTTTATATATTTTACCAAGATTACAAAGTCAAAAGAACTGAATAAATATAAAATCTAACAGTCTTGATCTTTGCTGCTTTTCGTCCTTATTACCCAGTTAATGGGCTTCCACAGTGTTTGTATCCAATCTCGACGGCTGTGTGTCAGCTTTCACTGTTCAACTGATGTTTGAATCTTGATATTATCATCCGTCGACTTTCAGATCATCCGTCGATGACTTACTTGATCATCCGTCGACTGCTATTTGAACATCCGTTAAAAGTCATTTGATCATCCGTCGAAGCTTTGTTAAGCATCCGTTGATAGCTATTTGGCACTTGACTTCATTTCACTTATACAGAATTACAAGACATTGCTTATGTACAGTTAATCAACCTATTTCTGCATATCTAGTCAAAGTCAACAGACTTATATGCTACTACAAATTCTATACAAAGGTGCATACAACACTGTTCTACAAACTATCATTATATAAGCTACTCACTCGATGGATAATAAATTACTTATCCGGTCGGTACTCAAACTGAGTTATCCGTCGCGGACTATAATTCTTATCCGCCGAGTGCTACATTTATTTCACTAAGTAAAATCTACTTAGATGTTTTGTTTAGGTAATCATCAAGTGCACACATATTCACAACAAT